>NC_085137.1:476289395-476589395 GCF_035046485.1 Aedes albopictus | reverse complement strand
GGACGATTTTTTGGAGGATTTCCCGAAGGAATTCTTGGAGGAATTCCTGGAGGTATTCCTGTAGGCACTTCAGGAGGAATTTCTGAAAGTATTTTTTGAAAATCCTTGGAGGAATTTCCAGAGATATTTGTAAAGGAATCCCTGGCAAAGCTTTGGGACAGATTCTTGGAGGAATTTTGACATAAATATTGGAGAAAGGTCTTGGAGAAATTTTTATTAGAGTTCCTGTTGAACTTCTTAAAAGAATTCTTGGAAAAAATCCTGGACGGATTCTTGAAGGAATATCTGGAGAAATTCCTGGAGGAATTTTTGGAGACTGTTTTGGAGGAATTCTTGAAGTATTTCCTTGAGAAATATTGGAGGAATTCTTGGAAGAAGTCTCGGAGAAGTTCTTGGAGAAATCCTTGCAGTTATTCTCGGTGGAATCCCTGGAGTTGCCCCGGGAGTATTTGTTTGAGGAATTGCTGGAGGTTTCCTGAAGAATCTAGGAGGTATTCATAAAGGAATTTCTGGTAGATTTCAAAAATGAATTTTTGAAGAAATTTCTTGTAAAATCCCTGGAGGAATTTCTGGCGAAATTCCTGAACGGATTATTGGCAGAAATCTTAGAGGGTTCTCTGGTGAAATTCTTAGGGAAGGTCCAGTAGGAGTTTTTGAAATTCTTGGAGGGATTCTTGGAAGAATTCTAGGGGACTTCCGTGGAATCCTCGGGGAATTTTTGGAGGAATTCCTGAGGAACTTTCGGAGGAATTCCAAATTACCTCCTGATGAAATTTCCGAGAAACTTCTAGGAATCTCCTGAAGAATTTCACGGGAAGTCCTGAGATATTCCCTAAGAACTCGTAGAAGTATTCTTGGAGAACATCCCGATGAACGTCTGAGGAATTTCCGAGGAACGTCTAGAGGAGTTCTTGGGTAATTTCCGACACTTGCAAATACCATAAAGATCATTTGTATGTCAGTGGATGCACCAGAAACACAAAGAAATACTCAACATATTATGAGATACAATAGAGGTAATCGTGGAAGAATTACATCGATAAAGTAAAGAGATACAAGAGTAGAGCTTGTAGAGCTTGAAGGTCTTAACTCCAGAACAGTTTGGATGACCTAGATCACCAAGTGAATGTTGCTAAGTTATCAGAATTGTACTCTGTGGTTCTAAGAGTAGCGTAGATTATATTCCGCGAGCATTTGCTACAATAAAAATATCCTTAGTTTTACAGATATTGCGACCCATACTTCAAAATACATTGGGTCCATTTGTATGCCAGCAGACACCCAAATAACAACAAATAGAGATACTCGTAATATAATAAGGTGCAACAGACACAATCGTGAAAGAATTATGCCGTTAGAGTGAAGAAAAACAAGAGTAGAGCCTGTAGGCCTTGAAGTTCCTAACTCCAGAATAGTTTGGAAAGCCTGGAATATCCCATGAGTGTACCAAAAGCATTATAGATGTGCACTGAGGTTCCATCATCAGTATAGACTACATTCCACGAATATTTTTCACAACTAAAGCATGATACAGTGTGTAGATATCGTAACCCAAACTTCAAAGTGTATTGGAGGCCATTAGTATTTCACGGAATGTCCAACTACCACAATATCAAGTTGCTCATAGCATAGTGAGGTCTAATGGACATCAACGTGACTAAATTTCTTGAACAGAGAACACAAACGATGGTAGATGTTTCAGATCTTAAGAAAATGAATTCCAGAGTAGTTTGGATGACCTAGATCACCCAAGTCATGTACCGTGAGTTTTCTAGGGGTGCTTTGAGGCTTTTTGAGTACCGTAGACTATGTTCTGTGATCATTCATCGTGCATAAAATTTGGTTGAGAATGTTACATTTGTGTCACAAACTTCGGAGTATTTTGGAGGCCTTAGAATAGCTCTGGGATCAAAACTTCAACAGACTATGATGGGTAGTAATACATTGCATGTCTAGGATCAGTGAAAACTATTGATGATTAGCAAAACGATGAAATTTGAGCAAAAACATGCAGAATTTATAAAAAATACAAAAAAAGCCACGTATTTTAGGCTCCCCGCAAAAGGGGGGAGGGTGCAAAGGGGGGAGGTGTCATGCATTTCTTAGCACAACTATTCCCCTTGACTATAAAAAAAATTCCGGGGTAAAATGTTTTAAAACAAAGAAGATATTGCATTTCTACCAAAAGTAGATCGTCCCGGGTGTTTACGGGTTAACACAATATAACAAGATTAACATTTACAAAATAAGTATTACAATAGGTGGAAGAAAATCAATCGTGGTAAAAAATAAATTGATCCATCGGAGTGTTGGTGACCTCGGAAATTCTCTGCTTGTCCTCCTCAATAAGCGATCGTCGTTCGTTTTCGTCGGTGATCCAATCATAGCTTGCGATTCTCTGTGTAATTTTTCTGGGAGATGCATCAGCGGCGGTGATCAAACTGCTATCCTCACTTTCACTCGATGACGTGTTGCTTTTGTTCTGACGTTTGTGAGCTTGACTCTGTACAGAATCAGCCTGACACTGTCCGTATCCAAAGAACGCTGTCTCTTGGTTACGGTCTTCTTCGTCTTCTGTTGTCGTTTATCGCTTGTTTTTTCATTTTTTTCCACAATGCCCTCCACCACAATAGAAAGAAATTACCCAAATAATAAACAACAGCCTTTTGATTTTTTTGATACCGATACCGATGGTTTCAAACAAGGTAGCAAAGTAAATCAATCGTAGACCGATTTCTATATATGGATGTAATGATTAGCTATATTTTTTCATTCTTAGTTTCAACCGTGAAATTGTAAAGACATCTATATTTCAACCTATGACAACTCGTAAAGTGCCGACTACCCAGAAACTGAACGGAAATGAAAGCCATAAAGAAGCCGACCAAAGTGAAGATATCGTTTTGAATTATATGTTGCTGCCGAATCGACCACACACGCTCCACACGAGTATCACTATCAGCACGTATTATTCATACAAGGCACCCGTACGAACGAAAGCCCACTGCCACTACATAACGTGGAAACGAAGAACAGTATCAACTTTTCCTGCGTACTATTTTACCCGGCCAATCAGGAGTGAAATGGCTACACGGCATCCGTATTCCGTACCTCACAGGATAGTGGTTTTGGACTGCATACATATTCTCGCAGGCAATCAGTTGAACCTGAAGACGACGTCGACGACGACAGCCACCGACAGCGCGCCGGGTATCGCTGCTGAGGTACCGCGCACGATGACTTCATCATCCTCGAAGGGCCGTACGACGCAGCTAGCAGCCCACACGGCAACGACGACGACGACGGCGAGTCTGGAGGCGATATCGCCATCGCCGTCTGCATCTTCCGGAGGAGGCCCAGGTTTTTCTCCGGTTTCTGCTGCTGCTGCTTTTTTATTATGCTCCACATTTACACTCCATCACACTGTCGTTTATGATACTTTATTCGAATAATCATGAATATTATAATTTACTTCTTCCTTCCCGAGGAGAGTCGAGTCGAACGAGCTTCGCCACCACAACACGTGGTTGCTGACTGTGTGCTGCTAGCTGCGCTGCTCGTTGGATAATAGTGCCTGCTGTAAAGGTGTGCAGGAAGTGAGCTCCGGCTCTAAGCTAACCGAAGGACCGTTGGCGAAGTTAGGTTTTTGTTCTAGGGGGTTTCAGAATTGTGGTTTGATTTTAGATATTAAAAAAGTGCTGTTCCGTATTAAACAGTGTAACTACTCTCTTCTTTTTCTTCTTTCTGACGTTACGTTCCAACAGGGACAAAGCATGGTTCTAAGCTTATTATTCAATAAGCACTTCCATTGTTATTAAATGCGAACTTCCTCTGCCAATAATTATTAACCATGATAAGATTTTCAGCTTAACGCAAAAATCGCGTAGACGCGAACTTTTCTTGATTCGAAATGATGTCTTCGAAGATAGGGGTCTCTAGTTAGTCTAGTGGTTCAGGCTAAGGAATGGTTCGCCAATCCGGAGACGGCGGGTTCAATTCCCGTTCCGGTCGAGAAAGTTTTCTAGACTCCCTGGGCGCATAGTGTATCATAGTAATTGCCTCACAATCCTACAAATTCATGCAATGGCAGGCAAAGAAAGCCCTTCATTTATTAACTGTAGAAATGCTCAAAGAACACTAAGTTGAAGAGCGGCAGGCCAAGTTCCAGTGAGAACGTAGAGCTATAAAGAAGAAGAAGTCTTCGAAGATGTTTGAGAATATTTGAAGGATTTTAGGCACCGTCAATACATGACGTAACTTTAAGGGGGGAGGGGGAGTGTCTGAGAATACTACGAACCTTGTAAACAGGTTACCAAGTGGGAGGGGATGTTGAAAACCGGCCAAAAAATGCTATGTAACTTGTGGATGCCCCTTTAAAAAAAAAAAAATACATTGAGAGTCATATTCATCGCAGATCTATATTGGACGCCTATAATTTTAATTTTTCAGTAATACCCTTATTTTTGATTTTTTAAATTATTTTTCTGAAGGAAGCTGCCTTCCAGCCTCAAAATTTGCCAAGTAGGCCAGGATGGTCAAACGCTTCTAACTATTTTGTCTCGTATATAAAACAATCAAAAGGGAACAATTTTTGTTATTTTTAATATAAAAAAATCTACGTACGTATAGTTAAAATGAAAAATCAATACATAATTGAGAGGGTTAGACTCAAAGGGGTGCTAGTGACAAAATCCCACTTTAGAGTAAATGAGATTCAAAGTTTTTCACAGATTTCTCATCCTATACAAAATGTATGGAGTTTCAAAATGGAGCCCATTTTTTACGATTTATTGTAATTTTTCTAATCATTGCAAAAATAATATAACAAAGTTCATAAAAGTTAAAATTTTGAAGATATTTTTAAATGCTCTGCTCAAAATCGACAAAATGGTCACTTACACCTCTTTGCATCTGGGCCCCTCAATTGTGTTTTTACATCCAGACATACTTAAGTTACAGCGAATTCAATAAATCAAAAAACAATAAGAAAAGAAAATAGGAGCTAGTTAAATGATATTGTTAAATTCACATATCTGAGAAACAATTCATCATTTTCTGATTAAAACTATAAACAGAAAAAAATAATCGAATAATATTTCACAAGATCCCATGTTTTGCCTTTCTCGTACACTAAGTGTACTGGAAAGGCTATATGTTCACTCCAAAAACGACTTTTTGATAGAAGGCTCGGAGGGTCAAGTCACATATACCAATCAACTCAGCTCGACGAATTGAGGTGATGTCTGTGTGTGTGTATGTGTGTGTGTATGTGTGTGTGTGTGTATGTGTGTGTACAAATAAACTCACATCACTTTTTGGCAGTTAATCTCAACCGATTTTAATGACCGACGGTTCATTCGACGCGGAATCTGGTCCCATTGTTTCCTATTGAAAATGGATCGGATCGGTCCAGCCGTTCCGGAGTTATGGCCATTTACTAGGGGCGGGACAGCTTCTAATACCGACTCTAATACCGTCTAATAAATATTAATGTCCTAATCTTCACCGTTCACCGAACCATTTTTTGGTTAGTATGTCATGACTTTTCATGCGAACACCAACTGTCACAAAGACGCGAGGTGAAAATATTAGTTGTCAGTGTATTTTCTACAATTTGTTCTATTGAAAAACTTAATTTCTTTCCATTATTTCAGCTGTGACAACAATTTAAGCTTCAACCTACATCGTAGGAGTAGTGACCTTCCGGAAGCAAGGGATGTGCTTAAAGAAATCAAACCATATGTGGCTCCTGAACAATTTAGGATGAACGAACATATTTTACTGTTGGATACAAACTAGGATGTTCAATAAATATAAAATGGAGTGTAAGACAGTACGTTTTTCATTCTTCTCAATAAAGCAGTTCAGTGCTTTTTCTGTGAGTTGTTTTGAGCTGGGATACCACTAGCACTGCTAGTTCCAAAGTGTTGAGTCAGGGTTATTGAATGTTTTATAACTAATATTCTCCAGTGGTGTGGCCTCGGTATGGTATCAGATCCAAGATCAGATCTTCGAATAGAACGGTTTAATCCATGGATTACGGATAAACTTTGCGTAATAAACGTATGTACGGATACTATTACTGAGATTACTGCATTTTGGTGATCATGTCCGCCAGCGATGTGTGTATGTTCCAAGTTTGCTTCTGATGTGAGAAATACGTTATTGGAGCGATATTTATCGATTACGGTTTACTATTTCTGAAATATTAATGTATACACATTAGTGGGATGAAAGCATAATGATCAGTTTTGTAATTTCTTTTGCTATCATTTCAAATCAATTCATTCTAATCAGCGTGGCTTACTTTGTTCAAATAAGGTTCGGCTTTGGGATTAATATTTCCTAATACTGCTAATATCGCTAATTTATATTAGAGCTGTCCCGCCCCTAGGCCATTTACGTGTTCCGGACCAGTACCCTTGGAAGGGGCCATACATAAAAATGTAACAAACACATACATGCGACACATTAAACTGCGGCATTTTGGATAACCTGATGAACAGTCAGCAAGAAAACAGTCTCAGACCATATCTGAACCGGTAGTGTTCCGGAACCGGTTCCGGGAGTTTCGCCGGAAGTGGCCAAATATAAAAGCAAACCAAATCCATGCATGCGACACATCAAATTGCGGCATTTTGGATAACCTGATGAACAGTCAGCAAGAAAACAGTCTCAGACCATATATGAACCGGTAGTGTTCCGGAACCGGTTCCGAGAGTCCCGCAGGAAGTGGCCAAATATAAAAGTGAACCAAATCCATGCATGCGATACATCAAATTGCGGCATTTTGGATAACCTGATGAACAGTCAGCAAGAAAACAGTCTCAGACCATATATGAACCGGTAGTGTTCCGGAACCGGTTCCGGGAGTCCCGCCGGAAGTGGCCAAATATAAAAGTGAACCAAATCCATGCATGCGATACATCAAATTGCGGCATTTTGGATAACCTGATGAACAGTCAACAAGAAAACAGTCTCAGACCATATCTGAACTGGTAGCGTTCCGGAACCGGTTCCGGGAGTCCCACCGGAAGTGGCCAAATATAAAAGTGAACCAAATCCATGCATGCGACACATCAAATTGCGGCATTTTGGATAACCTGAGGAACAGTTAGCAAGAAAACAGTCTCAGACCATATCTGAACCGGTAGTGTTCCGGAACCGGTTCCGGGAGTCCCGCCGGAAGTGGCCAAATATAGAAGTTAGCCAAATCCATGCATGCGACACATCAAATTGCGGCATTTTGGATAACCTGATGAACAGTCAGCAAGAAAACAGTCTCAGACCATATATGAACCGGTAGTGTTCCGGAACCGGTTCCGAGAGTCCCGCAGGAAGTGGCCAAATATAAAAGTGAACCAAATCCATGCATGCGATATATCAAAGCGCGACTTTTTTGATAACCCAATGAAAGGTTGGCATAAAAAAAGACTCAGACCATATCTGAACCGGCAGTGTATCCGGTTCCAAATGTCCCGCTGGAAGTTCATATATAAAAATGATCCAAACCCAT
The DNA here is from genome assembly GCF_035046485.1 of Aedes albopictus. Lineage (NCBI taxonomy): Eukaryota > Metazoa > Arthropoda > Insecta > Diptera > Culicidae > Aedes > Aedes albopictus. Next base: position 476,581,879 of record NC_085137.1, on the reverse strand, counting down.
GCATGCGGCACATCAAACTACGGCTTTTTGATAACCTCATGAGCAGTTAGCAAGAAAACATTCTCAGGCCTTATATGAACCGGTAGTGTTTCAGAACCGGTTCCGGGTGTTCCGCCGGAAGTGGCCGTATATAAAAGTTGACAAAACTCTTGCATGCGGCAAATCAAATCACGGCTTTTTCGATAACTTGATGACCGGTTATTGAGGAAGTAGGCTAAGACCACATTATGGACTGTCAGTAGTGCCGAAACTAGTTCCTTCCGAAAGCGGCTAAATATAAAATTGAACCAAACCCATGGCTTTTTTGATAACCTAATAAACTTTAGCAAGCAAATAGGCTCAGACTATTTAAGAGACTATCGGTAGTGTTTCGCAACCGGTTCCGGGCCGGAAGTGACACCAAACCCATGCATGCGATACCTCAAATCACGGCTTTTTAGGTAACATGATGAACAGTTGCAAGAAAATAGACGCAAGCCCTATCACTGTGCTACGGAACTGATTACGGGTGTCCCGCCAGAAATGATCAAATGTAAAAGAGAACCAATACATGCGACATATCGATGACTTATTCAGTAACAAGATAAACGGTTAACCAACAAATAATCTCAGACAATATTTGGGAAAACTGGTAGTGTTCCAGAACTGGTGACAAGACGAGTAACGCGTCGGAAGTGGTAAAATATAGAAATGAACTAAACCATAGCGGCGTTTTTGATAATCTGATGAACAGTCAACAAGAAAATAGTCTCAGGCCGCAGCAGTTCGGAATCGGTTACGGGTGTGATTTGATAGAAGTAAACAAAAACCATGCATGCGATACATAAAATCGCGGCATTTTCAAAAATTTGCCGAACGGTTAGAAAGAAAATAGCCTCATATCACATCAATTTCCGGCTTTTCAGGTCACGTGATGAACAGTTGACAAAAACATAGTCTAAGACCATATTTGAGACAACCGGAATCAGTTCCAGGTGTCCCGTCGGAAGTAGTCAAACGTAAAATTTAACCAAACCCATGCAAGCTGCACATCAAATAGCGGAATTATAAAGGTTAACAAAATAAATGTCAAAACGATAAATCAAATTGTGGCTTTTTTGATAGCATGTAAACGTTGGGTAAGATTATAAATGAAGAAATGATCAAAGTATTCATATATGCGAGAGAACGAAATCGTGACCAAAGCTATCTCTTCAAATCACACCATTTCAGATTCCTGCGGTGTAAATGGATGGATCAACGTTTTATATAAAAATATAATTTAATCGCGTCAACCTTATACAGTTTTTCAATCTCCAATCTCCTTATGCTTCTAAAATTACTGCTCACAATTTGGGTGCGGCTGGTTGAGCCCTCATTCTTCTCATTGCGATTGAAATTTGAATGGAAAATTTACATTTTCTGCATTTTCCTCGTAGGAAGGTCAAATTTTACATGAATCGTGTTACCAATGATAATAAAATATAGCCTAAAGTGTGCCGTAGTGGATGGAATGCGGTCACAATGATCCCAATACACGACTAGGGTTAAGGTGGTCAAGCAGTCAACTGAGAGGTCTGATCTTTTTCTGCTCTGTTTTGTTGTTGAACATAACATCGGAATATGTATCATCAATAAGTTTCGAAAATCGATGATGGCTTTGTTAAAATTGTTGCTAGTGTAAAGTGTTTTCAGGATTCAGGAACATTTTGGCTAACGTCGAAGAAAAGTTTATGAGTACATATTCGACGAGAAAGGCACTATCACCACTAGGTGGATTAATCTGGGTTTTTTGTAATTCGCTATGACTTAAGTATAGTCAAATGTAACAAAAAAGTAATGTTTAGTTTTTTAATTTAACTTGTTTGTAGAATCTTCAAGTGATATATAAATTTAAAAATATGTGCTCTTTTGCTTGTCCTAAATTTGAAGAAAAAAAATAATCGAAAGATAATTAGTTAAAAGCATTTGACCATCCTGGGCTACTCGCCAAATGTTGAGGTTGGAAGCCAGCTCTCTACAAAATAATAATAAAAATTCCAACGGAAAGGTTTCTTGGAAATTAAAATTGAATTAGATCGAATATAGATCAGCAATGAATATTAATGACAGAGATTTTTTTTCCTAAATTCTTCCAAATATTCTAGAAAACATCATTTTAACCCAACAAACCGTTTTTCAGTTATAGGTTTTTGAAGAAAATTAATTTTGTATACGCTCTTTTCAAAAGTTAGGTACCGTCGTTGTGATAAAACAAAAAACTTGAACAGTGTTTTTCATGTTATCCACAGATATTTAAAGGCGATAGAAACATTGTTATTACCTTAAATAATGCAAACAATTCGTATTTTTCTGTTATTGTTATTTATTTAAACAAACATATTGAAAACAGCAATGTTTTTTTTTGTAAAATTTATTATACTAAAATTTTTCGATGAAATAGATTATAAAAATTACAAAATTTCTGAGATAATTCCTTCAACCATTATGTGCATTATTTGCAATTTGGTAATCAGATATAATAGAAACATCCTTTTTCAATTTGTTTAGCAGTGAGATTGAGATTACATAGGGAACTATCTTAGGAAATATTCGAGGGTTTTTTTTCCGGATTCCTTTGGAAATGTTCTAATTAATTTTCTGGGAATTCTTTCGGTAATTTATTTTTAAAATCAATCCGGAATTTCTTTGAAAAGTCTATAAGCAATGCTTGTAGAAATTCCATGTGTAATTTATATGAGAATTCTCATGACAATTTTTATGAAATTTCAGCATTGCTTCTTGGAGTTCCTTCATTAAATTCTTTAAAATACTCTTTGGAATTTTCTTTGAGAATAGATCAATTTCCAAAGCATCTGGTAAATATTTTTTGTAATTCAAATCGTAGTATCTTCAAGATGTCTTCAAAAAGCTCTTTGTAAATTTCCCCGGTAATTCCTCTGAGAATTGCCTTGATAATTACATTAGGAAATTCATCTGAAATTCCTTTCGCAATTTTTTCTGTAATTCCATTGGAAACACGTTTGACACATTTCATTAAACTTCTCTTCAAAAAAAAAAAAGGTAATTGGTTTGGGAAATTGCTTTAATATTTTATTTCAAATGTGTTTTAAGTATTCCTCCTACTATTTTTTCGATAATTTTTTGGATATTTCTTTGCATGTAACTGTGATAATTCTTTAGAAATTTCTTCAGCTACTCCTTTGAATCATTTTTCGGCAATTCTCTTTGGAATACATTCGGTATTTCTTTTCAAAATTTCTTCTGAGGCGACTCCTTCGGCACTTTTTAAATTCTATTTTTCGATTTTTTTCTCAGAACAAACTGAGTTTTCCTTTTCCATTGTTTCGAAAACCGATTGCTTCTGTAAACTGCTTCATCAATTTCAATTGGTAATTCATAAATATCTATAGAAATTGTCTGGGATGTTTCAAAAATAATAAGCTAAGGAACTTTCGAAGATATACGCAGCTTTTCCCGAGAATTCTGGTGGAGAACGAAATTCCTTGCATTGAATGAGGAAGACCTTTCCTTCAAAATTTCATTAAAACTTCTTTTCAGCAAGTCGGGCCAATTCCATGGGATATTTCTCGAAAATTTTCAAAGTGACTCCTTGTATTTCATTTTTTAGTAATTCTTCTTTCAATTTGTTTGGATGTTTCTTAGTAAACCAATTTGGAATTTCGGAGACGAACCAGCCTCGGGCTGAAAGTCTCGATGATAAAGATATTAAAAAAAATAAAAATTTGGAATTTGATTTCTTAAATTTTTGCCTTTCTCGTACACTAAGTGTACTGGAAACACCGACGAACCGACGTGACAGTGGCGATCCAAAACTGTCCCCCCTAATTTAACGGTCGACCAGCGAAGCGAGCGATCGCTTCTGTCAAATCAGCACAGACGCGAACCGTTTGCTATATGAACACACGGGGGTTTGGTGTCGAGCTATCAAATCATCGCGAGCCGTTATAGAGGTGGCGATAGTGTTCGGCTATTTTTCATCATGGCGTCGCGGACAACAAATTTGAATTTATTTGTTCTAGCTGTCACGTCGGTTCGTCGGTGCTGGAAAGGCTATATGTTCACTCCAAAAATGACTTTTTGATAGAAGGCCCGGAGTGTCGACTCACATATACCAATCAACTCAGCTCGACGAATTGAGGTGATGTCTGTGTGTATGTATGTGTGTGTGTATGTGTGTATGTGTACAAAAAAACTCACATCACTTTTTGACAGTAAACCTCAACCGATTTTAATGACCGATGGGTCATTCGACGCGGAATCTGGTCCCATTGTTTCCTATTGAAAATGGTTCGGATCGGTCCAGCCGTTCCGGAGCTATGGCCATTTAGGTGTTCCGGACCAGTACCCTTGGAAGGGGCCATACATAAAAATGTAACAAACACATACATGCGACACATCAAACTGTGGCATTTTGGATAACCTGATGACCGTTTAGCAGGAAAACAGTCTCCGACCATATCTGAACCGGTAGTGTTCCGGAACCGGTTCCGGATGACCCGCCGGAAGTGGCTAAATATAAAAGTGAACTAAAGCCATGCATGCGACACATCAAATTGCGGCAATTTCGATAACCTGATGAACAGTTAGCAAGAAAACAGTCTCAGACCATATCTGAACCGGTTGTGTTCCGGAACCGGTTCCAGATGTCCGGCTGGAAGTGGCCAAATATAAAAGTGAACCAAATCCATGCATGTGACATATCAAAGCGTGACTTTTTGTATAAACCAATGACAGGTTGGCATTAAAAAAAGACTCAGGCCGTATCTGAACCGGTAGAGTTTCGGAACCGGTTCCGGATAACCCGCTGGGAGTGGTCAAATAAAAAAGTGATCCAAACCCATGCATGCGACACATCAAACTGCGGCAATTTCGATAACCTGATGAACAGTTAGCAAGAAAACAGTCCCAGACCATATCTGAACCGGTTGTGTTACGGAACCGGCTCCGGGTGTCTTGCCGGAAGTGGCCAAATATTAAAGTGAACCAAATCCACGCATGTGACATATCAAAGCGCGGCTTTTGTGATAATGAAAGGTTGGCATAAAATAGACTCAGACCATATCTGAGCCAGTAGTGTTGCGGAACCGGCTTCGGGAGTTCCGCCGGAAGTGGCCGTATATAAAATTTGACATAGTTTTTACATGCGGCACATCAATTCACGGATTTTCCGACAACCTGATGACCTTTTATGCTAAGACCACATTATGGACTGTCAGTAGTTCCGAAACTAGTTCCGGGTTTCCCTCCGAAAGCGACTGAATATAAAATTGTACCAAACCCATGCATGCGACATAGCAAAGCGCGGCTTTTTTCATAACCTAACAAACGTTTGCAAGCAAATAGGCTCAGATAATTTAAGAGACTATCAGTAGTGTTCCGCAGCCGGTTGCGAGCCGAAAGTGAAAGCAAACTCATGCATGCGATTGAGGTATCACGGCTATTTAGGTAACATGATGAACAGTTGCAAAAAAATAGACGCAAGCCATATCAGTGTGTTACGAAACCGATTCCGGTTGTCCCGCCAGAAATGGTCAAATGTAAAAGAGAACCAATACATGTAACATATCAATAACATCAGTAACATGATAAACGATAGCCAACAAATAATCTCAGACCATATTTGGGAGAACCGGTAGTGTTCCAGAACTAGAGACGAGACGAGTAGCCCACCGGAAGTGGTAAAATATAGAAGGGAACTGAACCATAGCAGCGTTTTTTTATAATCTGATGTAAGGCCAACAAGAAAATAGTCTCAGGCCACATCTAGAACTTGCAATAATATTTCGGAATCGGTTGTGGGTGTTCCTTCGGAAGTGATTTAATAGAAGTCTCCAGTTAGCCTAGTGGTTAAGGCTTTGACTCCCTGAGCATAGTGTATCATTGTACTTGCCTCACAATATACAAGTTCATGCAATGGCAGGCAAAGAAAACCCTACAATTCATAACTGTGGAAGGGGGTGGAAGCTCAGGTAAAATATTATCTCCTGGGCGCCCATTAAAAACACCACCCCCGGCGAAGACTGGCGCTCGAGCCTAGCTATTTAGCACTGTAGTTGGAGGAAATGCCAATGCAGAACCCGTAGCTTCCGGGAAGGTAAGCCCAGCTCCCTGGGTTAGTGGGTTGGTGTCAGGCCCTGCGAGCCAGCCGTAAAAAAGACTAGCACCGGAAAATCAACAAAAGAAGAATGCGAACCGATACCAATGGCGACGACCACAGCGACGAAAAGGGACTTGCGATTGGAAGCTCGGTACGTGGAACTGCAGATCTCGCAACTTCATCGGGAGCACCCGCATACTCGCCGATATACTGAAGGACCGCGGGTTCGGAATCGTAGCGCTGCAGGAGGTGTGTTGGACAGGATCTATGGTGCGAACGTTTAGAGGTAATCATACCATCTACCAGAGTTGCGGCAACACACGTGAGCTGGGAACAGCTTTTATAGTGATGGGCGACATGCAGAGGCGCGTGATCGGTTGGTGGCCGATCGACGAAAGAATGTGCAGGTTGAGGATCAAGGGCCGATTCTTCAACATTAGCATAATAAACGTGCACAGCCCTCACTCCGGAAGCACTGATGATGACAAAGACGCATTTTACGCGCAGCTCGAACGCGAGTACGACCGCTGCCCAAACCACGACGTCAAGATCATCATAGGGGATCTAAACGCTCAGGTAGGCCAGGAGGAGGAATTCAGACCGACGATTGGAAAGTACAGCGCCCACCAGCTGACGAACGAAAATGGCCTAAGCCTCATCGATTTCGCCGCCTCCAAGAACATGGCCATTCGTAGCACCTTCTTCCAGCACAGCCTCCCGTATCGTTACACCTGGAGATCACCACAGCAAACGGAATCGCAAATCGACCACGTTCTGATTGATGGACGGCACTTCTCCGACATTATCGACGTCAGGACCTATCGAGGCGCTAATATCGACTCCGATCACTACCTGGTGATGGTTAAACTGCGCCCAAAACTCTCCGTTATAAACAACGTACATTACCGGCGGCCGCCCCGGTACGATCTAGAGCGACTGAAGCAACCGGATGTCGCCACCGCATACGCGCAGAATCTCGAGGCAGCGTTGCCGGACGAGGGTGTGCTCGACGTGGCCCCTCTAGAGGACTGCTGGAGTACAGTGAAAGCAGCCATCAACAACGCAGCCGAGAGCACTATCGGGTACGTAGAACGGAGTCGACGAAACGATTGGTTCGACGAGGAGTGCAGAGCGGTTCTGGAGGAGAAGGATGCAGCGCGGGCGGTAATGCTGCAGCATGGAACCCGACAGAATGTGGAGCGATACAGACAGAAGCGAAAGCAGCAGACCCGTCTCTTCCGGGAGAAAAAGCGCCGCCTGGAAGAAGCGGAGTGCGAGGAAATGGAACTGCTGTGCCGTTCACAGGAAACACGCAAGTTCTACCAGAAGCTCAACGCATCCCGCAAAGGCTACGTGCCGCAAGCCGAAATATGCAGGGATAAGGAAGGGAGCCTCCTGACGGACAAACGTGAGGTAATCGAAAGGTGGAAGCAGCACTTCGACGAGCACCTGAATGGCGAAGAGAATGTAGGCACGGAGGACCAAGGCAGCGGAGGAAATGACTATGTTGGTGCAGCAGAGGACGGGAACGAACCAACTCCCACGCTGAGGGAAGTTAAGGATGCCATCCACCAGCTCAAAAACAACAAAGCGGCTGGTAAGGACGGTATCGCAGCAGAACTCATCAAGATGGGCCCGGAAAAGTTGGCCACCTGTCTGCACCAGTTAGTAGTCAAGATCTGGGAAACCGAACAGCTACCGGAGGAGTGGAAGGAAGGGATAATCTGTCCCATCCACAAGAAAGGCGACAAGTTAATGTGTGAGAACTTTCGAGCGATCACCGTTTTGAATGCCGCCTACAAAGTGCTATCCCAGATCATCTTCCGTCGTCTTTCACCTAAAGTAAATGAGTTCGTGGGAAGTTACCAAGCCGGTTTCATCGACGGCCGGTCGACAACGGACCAGATCTTCACCGTACGGCAAATCCTCCAGAAATGCCGTGAATACCAGGTCCCAACGCATCACCTGTTCATCGACTTCAAAGCGGTATACGACAGTATCGACCGCACAGAGCTATGGAAAATTATGGACGAGAACAGCTTTCCCGGGAAGCTGACTAGACTGATAAGAGCAACGATGGACGGTGTGCAGAACAGCGTAAGGATTTCGGGTGAGCTATCCAGTTCATTTGAATCTCGACGGGGACTACGACAAGGTGATGGACTTTCCTGCCTACTATTCAACATCGCCCTGGAAGGTGTTATGCGACGAGCCGGGCTCAACAGCCAAGGTACGATCTTCACGAAATCCAGCCAATTTGTCTGTTTTGCGGATGACATGGATATTATAGCCAGAACATTTGGAACGGTGGCAGAACAGTACACCCGCCTGAAACGTGAAGCAGCAAAGGTCGGACTGGTGGTGAATGCGGCTAAGACAAAGTACATGCTGGTAGGTGGGACTGAGCGAGACAGGACAAGCCTTGGCAGCAATGTTACGATAGACGGGGATACTTTCGAGGTGGTAGAAGAATTCGTCTACCTCGGTTCCTTGCTAACGGCTGACAATAACGTGAGCCGTGAAATACGAAGGCGCATCATCAGTGGAAGTCGTGCCTACTATGGGCTCCAGAAGAAACTGCGGTCAAAAAAGATTCACCCCCGCACCAAATGTACCATGTACAAGACGTTAATAAGACCGGTGGTTCTCTACGGACACGAGACATGGACGATGCTCGAAGAGGACCTGCAAGCACTCGGAGTTTTCGAGCGACGGGTGCTAAGAACGATCTTCGGCGGTGTACAGGAGAACGGTGTGTGGCGGAGAAGGATGAACCACGAGCTCGCTGCACTTTACGGCGAACACAGTATCCAGAAAGTGGCCAAAGCTGGAAGGATACGGTGGGCAGGGCATGTTGCAAGAATGCCGGACAACAACCCTGCAAAGTTGGTGTTTGCTAACCATCCGGTTGGTACAAGAAGGCGTGGAGCGCAGAGAGCACGATGGGCGGACCAGGTGGAGCGTGATCTGGCGAGTGTTGGGCGTGACCGAGGATGGAGAGCTGCAGCTGCAAATCGAGTATTATGGCGGCAAATTGTTGATTCAGTATTATCATGAATTTGATGTGAACTAAATAAATGAAATGAATCATAACTGTGGAAAAGTGCTCAAAGAACACTAAGTTGAAGCGAGGCAGGCCAAGTCCCAGTGGGGACGTCGAGTCATAAAGAAGAAGAAGAAACCAAAATCATGCATGCGATACATAAAATCGTGGTTTTTCAAAAAAATGTTAAACTGTTAGCAAGAAAATAGCCTCAGATCACATTAATTTTCAGCTTTTTAGGTAACTCGATGAACAATTAACAAGAACATAATCTCAGACCACATTTGAGACAACCAGAATTGGTTCCAGGTGTCCCACCGGAAGTGGTCAAACGTAAAATTTAACAAAACCCATGCAAGCTGCACATCAAATAGCGGAATTATAAAAGTGAACAAAATAAATGTCAAAGCGATAAATCAAATCGTGAAGAAATGGTCAAAGTCTTCATATATGCAAGAGAACAAAATCGTGACCAGTGATATCTTCAAATCACACCATTTCAGATTCCAGCGGTGTAAATGCATAGTAGGATGGATCAACGTTTTATGGAAAAATTAAAATTTAATCGCATCAACACCTTATCAATTTTGAATCTTCAATCTACTTTTGCTTCTAAAATTACTGCTCACAATTTGGGTGCGGCTGGTTGAGCCCTCGCTCTTATCATTGCGATTGAAATTTGAATGGAAATTTTTACATTTTCTGCATTTTACATGAATCGTGTTACATTTGGTAATAAAATATAGCCTAAAGTGTACTGAAATAAACAATGGCGAAGATCACAAAGTGATCTACGATTGTGAATAGAGTTGACCTTCTTCATGCATTAGCTGACGCTCACCCCGCTGCCGTAGTGCATGTAATGGAGTCATAATGACCCCAATTAGAGATGCCAGATTATTTTTATCCAAAATCTGTATCATTACATATTTTTCTGTATCGCCGTATTTAAGGGTATAGCAGACACCGAGAGTCCTAGATTTCAATAGGAACTAACAAAAATGTACTACTTTCTGACAGTTTAAAACTTTTGCAGGTATTTATTTTTCTAAAACATGTGTAAAAACGTACAAATTTTCATAAATTCTTTAAAGTTTAAGCAACAATTTATAAAGTTTTCAATAAATTTATTGCAAAAAGCATCACGTTTCATGCTTTCTGGAAAAATCTGTATATCATTTCAAAATTCTGTATTTTTCTGTACTCTATATCTTGTCTGTATAGAAGGTCAAAAATCTGTATAATGCAGAAAAATCTGTATATCTGGCATCTCTGACCCCAATATACGATCAGGGTTAAGGTGGTCAAGCAGTCAACTGAGAGGTCTGATATTTTTCAGCTCTGCTTTGCTCTTGAGCATTACATCGGAATATGTACCATGAATAAGTTTCCGAAATCGATCATGGATTTGTTTAAATTGTTGTTTTTCTATATAAAGTATTATCAGGATTCAGGAACATTTTGGCTAACGTCGACAGAAGTTCATGAGTACATATTCGACGAGAAAGGCACTATCACCACTAGGTGGATAAATCTGGGTTTGTTCGTTTTGAAACTTCATCATAAATTCCTTCGAAAATTTCATCGGTACATTTCCAAAGAAACTGTCTGAGATATTTTCAAAAATATAAGCGAAACTTCCGAAGAGATTAACGTAAGATTTCCAGACGTATGTAACGAGGAGATTGTGCATTTTTTGATGAAATGGCGTGTTATCAGCCACAGTTTTTCTCAATTTATAAGCAACAAACGATATAGCCTTTTGAAAACTGAGGATACCATAATTTTAAAATTATATATACGACAATTTTGCTGCTCCTGAAAACAAAATGTACTTTTACAATTTTTATTCTAGATTAAAGAACATATTAATCCAAAGACCAGAAAATTTATGAATATGAGTGTACACAACATATTCAGAAGAAACTCCTGGATGGAGTATTTTTTTGGGATTCTTTTCTGAAACTATTGCATGAACTTTTTTCAGTTTAGCAAGAAATCCTCCAAAAGTTCCTTAAGAATTTGTTTCTGCATTTTTTTTTTGGATTTTTCTAGTAATTTATCTACAAATTCATCCATGTGTTTCTTCAGATATTCTTCCAACTTTTTCTAAAAAAGTCAATATCTACAGAAATGCCTAAACAGATTTAAGACGAGCTCTTTTAGCGATTTCTTCAAAAGTTTTATTAAAGAACCATTTAATTAAATTTTTCAGAAATACCTCAATTGATTCTTGCTGAAAAAATTCGGAGGCTGTTCCGAGAATTCATCCCGGAATTCTTTATCGATGCCTTGAGAAATTTAAATTTGTTTTAAATATCTGTTGGAGCTCCTCGAGAGGTTTTCTCATGAATTTCTCTGTATATACCCTTTAAAATTCCCCTAGCGATTTTCTCAGCCGTTTCTTCAGAAATTCTCAAGTGATTTTTCTAGAAGTTCTTTCGGGGATTTTTCTGATCATCCTCAGATATTCCTCCAGGGGATGCATCATAAACATCTATTGGGATTTTTGAAAGCTTTCTTCGGGGTTTCTGTCAGATATTTTTCAGAGAGCCTTTCGTAATCATTTCAGAGATTCTTTCAGGAGCTCCTTCAGGAATTATTTCTTGGCGTTTATCGAGGAATACCTCAAGAAATTCTTCTTGATTGATTGCAGAGTATTCTCCAGATTTCTAGGTCATGCTTCAAGATCCCTATTTTTTTATATTTCTTTGGAAGATTGATTTACTTTCAGATTTGATTCAAATTTCTGATGCTAAATTTTCTTCCGAAAATTCCCGCAGGGGAATTGCTTCAGAAATTTCCATCCACTAATTCTTTTCAGGTATTTAGCAATAAATTCTATCTCCAGTATCTACAGTAGATCTTCTCGGTTTGTTTCAGATCATCCTCCATGAAATCCTTAAGCTATTTATTCAAGAATTTATCTAATTTTTGTCTGCAATTTCTGCAACATTTTTCTCAAGAATTCCTTCAGAAATTTCTCCAAGATTTTTTTCATAAATTGTAAAAGATGATCCTTCAAGAATTATCTAGGAAAATTCATTTCTCGCGTTTAGTATCATACAGGCGTATCTACAATGATCGATTTCTCTTCGTCGATTTGCTCTTCGGATTATTCCGGAAAATACGACCAATGTTCGGATGATCTCTCCGTGTATTTCGGTGAAGGACAACTAGGACTAGCATCTAAAACAACAAAAGCAATCAAAAATAATTTGAAGGCCAAGTTATTAGCCGAAGAGAAAATCGATGAAGAGAAATCGATCATTGTAGTTACGCCCGTATGATACTGAGCGCGAGATTTGGATTTTTTCCTCAAATTTCTTCAAAAGTTTCTCAAAAAATTCATCTCTAAAGCCGTCTCAAGAAGATATAATGATTACTTTAAAAAATGTTCAGGAACATCTACATGAAATCTCTTTCGAAATTCCTTCAGGTAACCCTTTAAGAATTACTTCAATAAATGTAATATCATAAAGTACTTCCGTTAAAACCTGTGGAGGATCATCTGAAAGAATTCCTGGAGGAATTCAGAAGGAATCGCAGGAGGAACTTCAGAAAAAAACACCTTTCAGAAATTTCTTCGATAACTTCTTTTACAAAATTTCAAAGGGATTCTTGGAGGAACTCTTTAGAGAATTTCTGAAGGAATCGCTGATTTTTTTTAATTCTGAAATTTCAGAAAAAAAAATCCATGGGAAGATTGCTGGCATTCACGAAGAAACCTTAATCTAAGAAGGAGCCTTTGGTGATATTTCTGGAGGAAATTCTGAGGAAGTCTTGAAATCCTTGGAGAAAGTTCTGAAGGAGGAATTTTTAATTAAACCGTCTATCTGATTGCTGTAAGAATCCATGGAGATATTCTTAAAAGTATCCTTGGGGATTTTGTGAAAGAATCCCAGGAAATTCCTGAAGGAGTTCTAGAAGAAGCAGCTAAGAAAATTTCTGGAAACTCCCCCTCAATATAATTTCATCAAGAATTTTTTATTAAATATTTAAAAAAATACTTTAACTTCTGTATAGATATCTTAAAAATCTCATGAGAATTTTCTAATGGAATTTCTGTGAAACTTTCTAGGAAATATTTCTGAAACGTTCTAAAGAATCCGAATAAAAAATCCTAAATGTATCCTTGGAGGAAATCCTAAAGAAATTTCTGGGGAATTACATGGAGGAATACCCGGAGGAACTCATAATAGAATTTCTTTATGAATTTCTGCAGAAATCTAAGGAAGAATTTCTGTTGGAATCAAAGTCATGAAAGAACTTCTGTAGAAATTCCTGGAGACATTCCATGAAAAAAATTGTAAAAAAAGTCTTGAGAGAGGCCGAACCGATGGAGGAACTCATGACAATCATTTGTCTCTAGAATTATTAAATTATGAGGAAACAGTTATTCGTAACATATTTTCACTCTAAATTTATTTATTATTCTAATACTATGAATTTGTGATCTTGAAAGGCATTTTTAAACCTTCGTTGTTCTAGCAATATCACTCTTGTAGTGCAAATAAATATTAGGGCGTTCCTTGATCTCTGATAATCCCCTAGCTACACCAACGCGAGCAACGAATGTTACATATAGACGAGTGCATCGATGAACTGAATTCATCGCGGTCTGAGAATTTTGACACTACAGCGGGGTCGCTTCCAATCAGAAGTGAAAGATTTCCAATCAGAATTGTACAATTCTGATTGGGAACGACCCCGCTGTAGTGTCAAAATTCTCGGACCGCGATGAATTCAGTTCATTGGTGCACTCGTCTATTGGCAAAGAGGGAGAAAATATCCATTGGCGTAACTAGAGGGGGGGCCAGGGGGGCCAGGCCCCCCCCAGAATCCGCCAGGCCCCCCCCAGAAATTTTTCATGACTTTATATATGGAAACTAGCTGTCCCCGGCAAACTTTGTCTTGCCTACTGCGTTTTTTGACGTTTGAAGTCCCTAGCCAAGTGCCCAAGTCCCCGTTCCAAATGTATGAAAATCCGATTTTCAAAAACTCTCAATTTTCCCATGTTTTAGGCCTCATAAACCTTCCTTGGGTGAAAACTAACAGAACAAAACTTAGACGACTCAAATCGGACCATCCGTTCGCAAGTTATGCGCGGTCCCACGTATGCCACTGCATTTTTATATATATAGATTAGAAAAAATCTGAAAACCACTGTCGTGGTGACAAACATAGATCTATATTCTCAATTTCGTTGAAAATCGGAGTTTTCGACTAGCGAAGTTGGATTTTTCTCCAAATCCGTGCGTCGGATCTAACTTCGGAAGTGGTGCGCTGTATAGCAAACAGCTATACCACTTCCGAAGTTAGGTCCGACGCACGGATTTGGAGAAAAATCCAACTTCGCTAGTCGAAAATTCCGGGTTTCAACTGCACGTACAGTAATAGAAATTTATTTGGCACAATATGTGTTTAAATTGACAGTTATTGGAGACAATTCTCAACTTGCCATTCTTTACAAGATCATTGTCCAAAATGGTCTATGTAATTAGTTAGTTTTGTTTGGAAATATTATATAATCAGAATTATACAAAAAGCAATACTTTGTACATCTTCATTCTTTGGTTGAATTTGCAATGGAATTCCAGCAAAAGTTTGTGAATTCCTAGTAAATATAGATGTACGTAGCTGAAGCGTAAACGCGAGTGTATTCATTAAAACCATGCTGGAGGTGATTTCTAGTCGGTCACTATTAATTTCTTTTATTTCGTGGGCCAGGTGTATTTTTGCGTCTATCAAACAACGCACAAATTCAAATGGTCATTGAGGAAGTTTTAATTTATTCAAAAGCTGGTGCTGCAAGATGTAATCGTAAGTTTGAAGGTATTCATGATTGGACTTGTAAAAGACTTGGTATTCATGAGATAATTGTAAAAGAATTCCTGGATGACTTCTTGGAGAATTTCTTGGCTTCTATGTCCCTCTAAAATTATCTAAAAGTATTTCAATACAAATCGCTGGAGGAATTCCTCTAGAAATCCTTCAAATTTTTCAAAAAATCTACAAGTAATCCTAAAAAACCCTGGGGTGAATCCCTGAAAAACATTATGAACGGAATACTGTAATTTTTTTAACTAACCGCTGAATAAATTTAAAAAAAAATCCTGAGAGAAATTTCGGAAGAAATCATTACAAGAATTCTCGGAGCAATACCTGTAGGAATCCCTGGAGTAATTTGTGAAAGTATACCTGGAGGAATCCCTGGATGAGTTCCTGGAGGAATCCGAAGAGCAATTATGCTAGGAATTTCAGGAAAAAAAATCTGAAGAATCCGCATCAGAAATCCCTGTAGAAATTACTAGAAATTTTTTTAGATGAATCCTTGGAGGAATTTCTGAATGCATTCCTGGAGGAATCCTTAGAGGAATTCTTCAAGAAATCACAGGAGGAGTTCCTAGATGTATTTCTGGAGGATATCCGGGAGAACCTTCTGGAAAAATTCCATGCGGAATCTCTGGAAAAGTTCCTGGGCTAATGCGTGGAGCATTAGGGGATTTTTTTTATTATCGTACAAATTGGTATGAAGTTTTTGAAGGTTAATGAAATTAGGTATGGATCATATATATTTGAAAAACTAAATTGAAAAAAATCAGGGTCGCCTAATTTTCCGGAAAACTATAGTGAAAATCAAACATTTTCCACAGACACCACCTACTTTTAAAAATCAGAACGAAACATCATAGGCACATTTTTTTGTGAAATCATAAGCAAATTTTCTCAGCAATTCCAAGATGGATTTCTTGAGGAAATCCTTGAAAATTTTTTGGACACATTCCTGGCGGATTCCCTGGAAAAGTTAATATATTGATTGATTGATTTGTCTTTTTTAAAGAGACTTTCAGCCCATGGCTCCAAAGTTAATAGATAAATTTCTGAATGAGGCATCCCTAGAGAATTTCCTAGAGTAATGCCTGGAGCATTAGAGAAATTTCTGATAAAATTCCAAGATAAATTTCTAGAAGAATTCCCAGAGGAATTTCTGGAGGAATTCCAGGAGGAATTCTCGGAGGAATCTCACGGAAGAATCCTTAGAGGAATCCCTGCAGGAATTTCTGGTATATTCTTGGAGGAATTCCTGGTGGAATTTCTAGAAGAACCCGTGAAATAACTCCTGGACGGATTTCTAGAGGAATCCCTGGAGTTGAAATTCATGGATTAATTCCTAGAGGAAACCTGAAAGAATTTCCGGAGGAATCCCTGGGAAAAAAATCCTATAGAATTTCCTGAAGAATCTCCTGAAAGAATATCGGAAGCAATCTCTAAAGGATCTCCTGCAGAAATTCCTGGAGGAATGCTGTAGGAATTTCCGAAGAAATTCCTGGAAGGATTCCTGGATCAATTTCTGAAGAAATTTCTGTAGGAATTTCTGAAGAAATACCTACGGTAAATACCTACGGTGGAATTTCTTGAGGAGCCCCTGGAGACACTGCGGTAGTAATTTCTGAGGAATTCCCAGAGGAATTCCTTAAGGAATTCCTATATCAATTCCTGAAGGACTTTCTGAAGGAATTCCTGGGGTATTTCTGAAGAAACCTCATAAGGTACACCGGGGCAAGTTGAAACGGGTGGGGCAAGATGAAACAGCGGGGTAACATGATGTTATCCAATGATGGTAAACATCTTGAATGCCATAACACATAGTTTTTGATTCAAACAATCTTTTGGCGAAAGAAAAATTTCCAAATTGTATTGAAATCTATTTCAAAACATCGTGTTTCATCTTGCCCCACCCGTTTCAACTTGCCCTGGTGTACCTTAAGGAATTCCCGCAAAATTTCTTAGAGAAATTT
Source organism: Aedes albopictus (assembly GCF_035046485.1). Lineage (NCBI taxonomy): Eukaryota > Metazoa > Arthropoda > Insecta > Diptera > Culicidae > Aedes > Aedes albopictus. Next base: position 476,564,934 of record NC_085137.1, on the reverse strand, counting down.
CTACAAAAATTCTTGAAAGAATCCCTGGAGATATTCTTGGAAAGAACCCTGGAGAAATCCCTGAAACAAATTTCTGGAGGAACCTTAGGAGGGATTCCTGGAGGAACTTCCGGACAAGTTCCAGGTGGAATTTCAGGAGGAATTTCTGGACAAATCTTTATAGGAAAACTTGGGGAAATTCCATGGAACTATTAATGGATGAATTCCAGGAGGAATCCTTCAATGAATTCCTGGAGGAATCTCTAGAGGAATTCTGGAAGGAATCCATGGAGAAATTTCTGAATATATTCATAGAGAAATTCCTAAAGAAATTCCTGGAGAAATTCCTAGAGGAATTCTGAGAGGAATTTCTGATGGAGTTCCAGGAGAAATTTCCAGAGGAATTTCTGGAGGACTTACAGGAGCAATTTCAGAAGAAATTTCTGGAAGAATTACTGGAGAAATCTTCGGAGGAATTTCTGGAGGAATCCATGAAATAATTCCTGGAGGAATGTATAGAGGAAACCGCGGAGAAGAAATTCCTGGATTAATTCTTGGGGGAAACCCTGGAAGGATTTCTGGAGGAATTTCTGGAACAATTCCTGAAGGAATTGCTGTACGAATTTCCGAAGAAATTCCTGGAGGAATTCCTGGATCCATTCCTGAATATATTACCGAAAGTATTCCTGAAGAAATACCTGGGGTAATTTTTGGTGAAATTCGTGGTAGAACTCCTGGAGGAGTCCCTGGAGTGCCTGGATGAGATCCTGGAAGAATGCCAGGAGGAATACCTGGAATAATTCTTGAATAAATTCCAGAAAGAATTTGTGGGGAAATTTTTAAAAGAATCCCTTGAGGGTTTCGTGGAGGATTCCTGAAAAAATATTTGAAGGATTTCCTAGAGATATCTTAGGAGGAAATCATTCAGGAATCCCAGGAAGAATTATTGGAATATTTCTTGGATAAACTCCGGGAGGAATTCTTGGGGTAATTTCTAAATTAATCCCTGGAGGATTTTTTAGATAAATTCTTGGAGAAATCGCGGTAGTAATTTCTGAAGGAATCCTGGATTAATGCCTGGAGGAATCCCTATAGACATTTCTGGAGGAACTTCTGGAACTTCTGGAGAAATGCCTGGAGTAACCCCTGCATAAATTCCTGGAGGCATGCCTGTATCAATTCCTGGAGGAATCTCTCTAGAAATTTCTTAAGAAATCCCTGGAGGAAACCCTGGGGAATTTCCTTGAAAAATCCCTGGAGAAATTCCTGGACTAATGCCTGGAGTAATCTCTGGGCACATTTCTAGATGGAGTGGAGTTTTCAGAAGAATTCTGGAAGCAATCTAGTGGAGTTTGGAGTTTTTAGAAGAACTCTCGAAGCAATCTCTAGATGATTTGCTGGAGAAATCCCGGGATGAGTCCATGGAGAAACTCCCAGGAGAAATTTCTAAAGAAACCTCTTGAAAAATTCCTAGAGGAATCCTTAGAGAAATTTCTAGAGAAATTCTTGGAAGAATCCCTGGGAAAATTCTTTTAAAAATACCTGGAGGAATCCCTGCAGGAAGTTCTGGATAAATCTGTAAGGGAATTTTTGTGGAAATTCCTTGGAACTATTCCTGGAAAAATTCTTGAATGAATTCCTGGAGGAATCTCGAGAGAAGTTCTGGAAGCAGTTAATGGAGGAATTTCTGAAGAAATTCCAAGAGAAATTTCTGAAGAAACTCCAAGAGAAATTTCTGAAGAAAATCCAAGAGAAATTTCTAGAGGAATTCCCAAAGGATTTTTTGGAGGAATTCCAGAAGGAATTGCGGTAGTAATTTCTGAAGGAATTCTTATGATAGTTCCTGGATCAATTCCTGGAGGACTTTTTGAAGGGATTCTTGGGGTAATACTTAAGTAACCTCTTGAGGAATTCCTGGAGGCATCCTTAGAGGAATTTCTAGAGAATTAATTGGAAGAATCCCTGGGGGAATTCTTGCAAAAAAAACCTGGCGGAATCCCTGAAACAACTTCTGGGAGAACCTCAGGAGGAATTTCTGGACAAATCTCTATAGATAATCTTGGGGAAAATCCGTGGAACTATTCATGGAGGAACTGTAGGAGGAATCCCTAAATGAATATCTTGAGAATCCCTGAATGAATTCCTGGAAGAATCTCTAGAGGAATTCTGAAAGGAATCCATGGAGAAATTTCTGAAGGAATTCCCGGAGAAATTTTTAGAGGAATTCAGAAAGGAATTTCTGGTGGAGTTCCTGGAGGATTTTCTGGAGAAATTACTGCAGGAATCATCGGTGGAATTCCTGGAGGGATCCATGAAATAAATCCTGGAGGAATGTGCAGAGGAAACCCAAGAGAAGAAATTCCTGGAAGAATTTTCGGAGGAATTCATGGAAGAATTCCTGGATCCAAACTTGAATAAATTCCTGGAGTAATTCCTGAGGAAATACCTGGGGTAATACCTGGAGAAATTCTTGGTAGAACTCTTGCAGAAGTCTCTGGAGAAATGCCTGAATGAAATCCTAGAGGCATGCCAGGAAGAATACCTGGAATAATTCTTGAAAAAAATCCGGGAGGAATTTCCGAAGGAGTTCCTGGAGGAATCTCAAGATTCATTCCTGATGAAATACAAAGTTCGATTTCTGAGGGAATTCCATTAGGATTTTCTGAAGAATTCTCAGGGGAAATACTGGAGAAACCGCTGAAATTCCTGAGGAAATCCTGAAATCCTGGATTAATTCCTGCGGGAGTTTCTGAAGGAATCCCAATAAGAGTTCTTCTAGAAATGTTTAAAATAATCTCGGAATTCGTTTTTGTAAGAATAACAGAAGAAATTTCCGGTGAATCCCTGGAGGAACTCTTGAAGTAATTTCTGAAGAAACCCGATGAGAAATCCCGGAAGCAAGCCCCATTAGGAACTCTTTATGGCATCTCAGGAGAGCTTTCTAAGCGAATACCTGGAAGAATTTTTGTAGGAATATTCCTGGATAAAAAAAATGAAGAAATCAATGTCTGCAATAATTGTTGAAGGAATACTAGGATCCCTAGTGGAGCGGACCTGGTGGGATGGTAAGAACACTTGACTATCACGCCGAGGACCTGGGATCGAATCCCACTCCCGACAAACTCGCAAAATGTGAGTTCTTCCTTCGGAAGGGAAGTAAAGCGTGGGTCCCGAGATGAACTAGCCTAGGGCTAAAAATCTCGTTAATACAGATAAAAAAACTAGGATTTGTACACATTTTTCAAGCAATTCTTGGAATGTTTTTTTTAAGAATCTCTAAGTAAAATTTTCTAAAAGAATTTATGGAATACATTCCTGCAGAAATACTTCGAATCATTCCAGATGTAATTATTGGAGCAATCTCTAGTGGAATTTTGGAAGGCATATATGGAGATATCCCTGTAGAAATCTCTGAATACCTGCAGAAATACCTTTAAGGATCTCTGGAGATATTCCTGATGGAAACTTCTAAAAAAGCACTGGAACAATTACTGGAGGAACCTCTAAAGATATCCCAGGACAAATCCCCGAAAAATGTCTAGTGGAATCCCTAGATGAATACTTAAAAAAAAACTATGAACAAATCTGAAACAGTCATTTTGATTACTCAAAACTACAATACTGATTTGCATATTCACATATCGGGCGCCCATCCCGCTTAAAATTCATCTCAGGTCAGGCCCCCCCTGGGCCCCCTCCAGGAAAAAATCCTAGTTACGCCAATGAAAATATCATCCTCCAGCGAATGAACAACCAACAACGGTGGGCAGCTCAGCTGGCTTTTAGTGTATCAAGTATCAACCAACACACGATCCCTGCAAACGCCGTGCCTGATGAAGACGCTGGCTGCTGGTTGCTGCAATCCACGGCCGGCGATAATAAGGACACGACACAGGACGGATGACGAACACAGCGCGGTGCAATTTTTATCGTCACGGAAACCGGTGGGCGGTGAGACAATTGTCAAGGTTTGGAGGGGGAGGGGAACGCGAAGCGGACAGGTGAGGAAAGGTGACTCGGAAAAGAGATACTACTTTGCATATGGGAAGCATTTCCATCATTGGTAATTTACTGGTTGCGCGGAGCTACCCCCGGAAAGCAGCCAGTGAAGCGACAGAGATGGCACTGCTGCAACTGTAGGTACGAGGGAAGAGTGCATTGTTGGCGGCGGAGCAGACGTACGGATTTGTGTCGGATGCAAGATGGATGGGTAAATAGTTGAGTAGGGTATTATGGCTTCGGGGAAACCGGTAAAATGAAATTATTCGACCGGAAGGAAAACGATTCTTTGCAATGGTAATTAGTCAATCATGGGGAATGATATCCGGTGCATTGTGTAGGGCTGGCTGGTGAAAGTCTTGATGCATTCATCACAATGATGTTGAAATTATCAAGAGAAGTTTTCTGAATCCACCAGGAAGTTGAAATTTAACAGGAATATCCAATTAGGAACAACACATGAGATGTTTCAATCTGGCACGTTTTCCACGGATTTTTTTTTTCGTTGAACCACTGTGTGTCAAAACCATTCCCTCTTATTTGAACAAATCCAGGTTTAAACTTGACTCAATAACGCTTTCAATGATGATGTTCCCGTTATACGACCATTCAAATGGAATTGGGTAAGCTAGCTATCAAATCCTCAGCGATAATAACCCCCCGGAGTTGGTTCATTTCTTTCCCGTGTCATCCTGTCATACAATCAGACAAACTGGAGTCGACTGCTGTGCAGTTTCAAAAGAGCTACGCCACAAAAGTAAGTCAATATTGAATTACACCTCTTTCTTCTCGTTTCACGCAACGGAAAACCGAACGAATGAAAGGTGCCAGATTGAACTCGTTGCTACTGACAGCTATATACACATAGGCGAAACTACCGGGGGTGCCGGGGGTGCCAGGCACCCCCTAGAGTTTTGATGCATTGCTGTGAGATATGGGGCGATGAATGATGAATGGATGAACTCATGAATATTTGTTTGTAGTGCACCCCCTGGCACAAATCCGTAGTTTCGCCCATGTATATACATATAAGCTTGCTTCTTCTGCTGCGAGAGATCGAATATTTACCCCGCGAAGAGGAACATAATCATATTTCGATTTGGGTCTTGATGTGGCACGGGTTTGGGAGAGTTCGTTAAGCCGGACAGACAGGCGATATTAATTGAACTGAATCAGGTTGCGATTTATTTTGGGATAGATTTACATCTTCTTCTTGCTAACGTCACGCTCCGGTTGGATAGAGCACGTTTCTCAGTTTAGTGGTCTATGAGCAATTCCACAATCATGAAATTGAGAATTATCTTTCTATGCTTTGTTAATTAACTAGTTTTATATTCGTATATTTAACCTATCATGTACTGATTTATCGACCGTATTCTATAATTATTAACTTGATGATTTTGTGGCTATATCGGTCTCTTTCTACTCATAAGTATAAGGGAGTAGAGATCAAAGTGGATAATGAAATGATAGATATTATATGATAGAATTCGCTAGGTAGCGAACAAGTGTGAAAATTTTATAGAAGGTGAAATTAGGCAAGTAGGCCATGTATTGAACGAACACATCGAATGCGTGAAACTTCTGCCGTGCGACCTGTGCTTTTAAGCAAATCGGCTTGGTTGGTAGTTCATATCACCTTCACAGCAAATAATTTTGTAATATCCAGGCGCGTAATTTCTGGCAATGTATCCATTTTCGAACGTAATCACACTCGTATACATCGATTTCCAACAATTATCACACTCACCATGTACACCCTGATTGGCACTGGAAAGTGTCAGCAAACCCATTCCAGCAGATATTTAGAAGCAGTATCATATTTATCACCTTCCATTTAACTCGGTGAAATAGCCGAGAGGTGAGGGATATGCCTCACAATCAACGGATCAGTGTACGAATCTATGCCAATATTTTATTTATATATGAATCATCTATCGTTCCGGTTCTAGCGATTGCTAGACCCTCTGTCAAGCTGCGGCGGCTAATAAGCTGCGTAGAAGGGATGTAATATGTACATCACTTTTTCGACGTGACTGATGTGCACCGAAAATGATGTGATATCACAAGAATTTTTTTGCTGTGTTACCAAGACTGGCAGAAAGTTTCAGGCACCCGACTGCCTATGTACACAGAGAACAGACATCCAGGCTACACAGCAAATAATTTTGTAATTTCCAGGCGCGTAATTTCTGGCGATGTATCCATTTTCGAACGAATTCATCGTTTTTCAACAATTATCACACTCACTATGTACGCCCTGGTTGGCACCGGAAAGTGTCAACAAACCCATTCCAGCGGATATTTAGAAGCAGTATCATATTTATCACCTTCCTTCTAACTCGGCGAAATAGCCGAGAGGCAAGGGATATGCCTCACAATCAACGGATCAGTGTACGAATCCATGCCAATATTTTACTTATATATGAATCATCTATCGTTCCGGTTCTAGCGATTGCTAGACTCACTTTCAAGCTACGGCGGCTAATTTGCTGTGTGGAAAAGATGTAATTTGTACATCATTTTTACGACGCGACTGATGTGCAGCGAAAATGATGTGATATCACAAGCATTTTTTGCTGTGTAGAACAAATTTCATTCGGAAATTTGTGTAAGGATTTGAATCTTTACTTGAGTAAGGTTGCAAACCAATACACGATGACAACACTATCGCCACCAAACACCATATTGCCACAGTCAGTGGTGAATTGAAACATTCCAAGTGGTGAATTTAATTAGTATGGGAAACTAACCGATTGCAGCGCCACGCTATTGCCACTTGTGTTGCCGATTTCAAATGGCCGTTAAATTTCTTACACAGTTTCGGAACTGGACTTGGATGTCTGTTCTCTGCTATGTATTGTTCTGTTTTCATCACAAATTCTATCGATCGGTAGCTTTTTCGGAATTCGCACTCCGTTCATAGAGGTATGCCTATATTGCGGCGTGTTCTTCCTATTAGCTTGTTCTACACTTCTGGAAAATATATTATTCCCAATTAATCCTCTAATCGAATTGTCCGCGTGGTCTTGTAGTACCCCTACTAGGTAATAACCAGTCATTGCCATACATATTAAATGCTAGACATGACCCCTTATTGGATAGAACACTTTTCTTTTTGAGCCAAACTTTTCATATCATGTACTGATTTATCGACCGTATTCTATAATTAACTTGATGATTTTGTGGCTATATCGGTCTCTTTCTACTCATAAGTATAAGGGAGTAGAGATCAAAGTGGATAATGAAATGATAGATATGATAGAATTCGCTAGGTAGCGAACAAGTGTGAACATTTTATAGAAGGTGAAATTAGGCAAGTAGGCCATGTATAGAACGAACACATCGAATGCGTGAAACTTCTGCCGTGCGACCTGTGCTTTTAAACAGATCGGCTTGGTTGGGTTGATGAAAACAGAACAATACATAGGCAGTCGGGTGCCTGAAACTTTCTGCCAGTCTTGGTAAGGTGGTATGAACTATGGTATATAGGTATACCAACCAAGCCGATCTGTTTAAAAGCACAGGTCGCACGGCAGAAGTTTCACGCATTCGATGTATTCGTTCAATACATGGCCTACTTGCCTAATTTCACCTTCTATAAAATTTTCACACTTGTTCGCTACCTAGCGAATTCTATCATATCTATCATTTCATTATCCACTTTGATCTCTACTCCCTTATACTTATGAGTAGAAAGAGACCGATATAGCCACAAAATCATCAAGTTAATTATAGAATACGGTCGATAAATCAGTACATGATATGAAAAGTTTGGCTCAAAAAGAAAAGTGTTCTATCCAATAAGGGGTCATGTCTAGCATTTAATATGTATGGCAATGACTGGTTATTACCTAGTAGGGGTACTGTTATAAATGATTTTAGGCACTAAACGTATGAACACACTCGCTTGACACTTCTGCGACATATTTTCGAAAAAAAAAACGTACTTTTATGAAGATACGGTAAACATGGCACCACTCTAATATCAAATGGGGACTGGATAACAAGTTGAATTTTTAGTTAAGGTTATGTGCACTCGATAACTTGCTTGGCCCAATCTCAGCCCCATTTTTAATATTTAGACATAGGGTCGAAAATATTGAATTTTTATATAAAAACTTCATTGACAGCCCACTTTTTTCGTTGCATCAACCAGGTAATACCTACAGCTAACTACTTATAAGAAAATTTATGGTTAGGTGCTTGTGTGAAACATTGTGGAGGAGAAATTTTTTCAGAGTGATTTACTAGTAGTTTCATCATATAAGTTTAGCCACAATTTGAACAAAAAAAAAATGATTATTGCTAAACATCTTTTTCTGCATCATGACGTGTAAAAACATCTCCTCTTTAAAATAATATAAAGTTTTTAATATAAATTAGCCATAGTTGATGAGCTATTTCAAATTTTATGTTTCTCCGTTTTGATCCAATCTCACCCCCCAGACCCATTGTCACCCCCATCGACGGTATACATGTTTTGGTTCTACTAATCAACAGATCTCCTTGGCTTTTGGTAGTTCCTAGTCTTCTGTTCTTCTAGTGGACCTCTCGTAATCTGGTATCATGTTCATTTATAGTCTGGTCTTCTCATCTTCCAGTCTTCTACTCTAGTAATCACTGATGGCAAAAATCGGACGCGCGACGAGAGACTTTAGATGTCCAGAATTGGACAGGAAAGAAAATATTAAACTACAGTAGATAGAGCTCATCTCAAACGTCTAAAACGACTTAAAGTCAACCACTTTAACACAACACAACAATTGCTGTGGCAATCGGTTCAGGAACTGATGTGCGATGTGTAGAGATGGGAAAGTGATTCAATTTTGAGAGTGAATTGCTATCGATTGACTCCCAAAAAAGAGTCGACTCATTTGACCGATTCAGTAACTCTTTTCCGTAACTTGATGAAAAATGTTATTTTTCGATGTTAGCCGACTCCTTTTTATATGTACAGTTTTCTAGCTCGCAAGGAATGGACGTCGATTCAGTCGTCGACGCAATAAATACAGGATACACAGATTTTCGTTCTTTCCACTAAAGAGTCGAATCACTAGCGCGAGCCGGACATACAATATACCAAAGAAAAATTATCGATTGGCAAAGATTACGATGTTCTGTGTCTAAACATCACTTAAGTACGCAGTTAATGCAACTATTTTCGGCACTTGTTGTACTCGTAATGAACTTCAGCGAATCGTAACTCTTTTGAAAAGAATCGTGATTCATTCACTCGGTTTCGCGAATCGGTTGTTTGAGTCGACTCGCGAGTGAGTTGCCCATGTCTAGTGATGTGACTATTGTTACTTAGCTGTATCATATACCACCTGTAGACAGTAACTGTATCGCAGATAAGGCGAAAACAGCTGCTATTTTGAGAGAAGTATCCTAGCTAGCAAGTTGTGTCCCTGGCAAGTGAAGGCTTTCTGATAGTAAATGTTAATGGAGTTTTTGTGCGTAGATGCTATATACCCCTCCAGTGCATTGTATATTTATGAAGCAGTTCAGTCAGATGCTACATCGGCTAGCTGACCGGAGGCCATGGGGTCCGAGGGGATCTTGGAGACATTTCAGGAAGTTTCAGAGCATTTTCGGTAAGATTCAGAGGCGTTACGGAAGCGTTGCGCAGGCATTTTCGGGAATTTAGGAGAGTCCCAGATGCGTTACATGGGATCCGAGGAGGTTTTAGGAGGATTTTGGAGGTATTTCTGGAAGTTTCAGAGCATGTTTGGCGGAATTCAGAGGCATTACGAAAGCGTTACGAAGAAGTTTCAGAGCCTCTCAGGTGCGTAACATTGGGTCCGAAGGGGTTACAGGGGATCTTGGAGGCATTTCAGGAAGTTTCAGAGGATTTTGAGAAACCCCATCACAATATCTTTTGAAACTCCCCTGAAATACCCTTTAATATAAAGGTGTTCTTGAATCCCCCTGATACGACCCTTACCTCAAATGCCTCGAAACGTCCCTGAAACCTCCTAAATCCCATTGAAACGCCCTTGAAATCAACATAATCTATTTGAAAAGCCTCTGGGTGGTCAATAGACCCCCTGAAACGTACCTGAAAATCCCTTGAAAACCTCTAGGGACGCTCTTAACATGTTCCTGAAACAACCTGAAACTCTCGCCCTTTAAAGGCTCCTGAGATCTCTTGAATTACCAATTGCCCTTTGAAACGTCCTTGAAACCCCCTTTATACTATTTAAATGCCCGTGAATTCTCCGTAATCCCATTAAAACGCCAACAGAACACCCTTAAAAGGCTCCTCAAATCCCCTAAAACAACCCTTTCAAACGCCTCTGAAGCCCCTTAGAACCCCCTTTTTTGGGCTCTCTGGGAACTATCTGAAAACCCCCTTAGCCCCACCTCAAATGCCCTGTTCTCGCGAACTAGATTCCATCATTAGAGCCGAAAATTAATTTATGCTTAAATTTCCCTCTTTTTATGCCATTTTAATTTATGCACATTTTTAATTTATGTAATCCAAGCCATGTGCTTAGAAAGAGATTGCAGTGTATTAAATTCAGGACGAATAGCCAAAATCTTACTGTACCATAGAAACATATCCAGAAAAGCACAAGCACATGTACTTTTAGAAATATTTGTTATATCCAGGTACCTATGCAGAGATAAAAATCAATAGAAAAAGAGTGGTTCTGTAAAACGGCGAAGATTTTGTTGTAAAGCACAAGATTTTTGGGTGGTAAAAGTGGGACCAGCACAAATGTGCTGTTCCATCACCAATGTTCCATAGGAAATTGCTTATTGTTTGGCGTTTTATGGTATACACTCCCGATCAAAAGTTTGGGGTCACCCAAACATGTCATTTTTTTAGGCCCATATCTCGGCCAATTTACGTCCGATTTCAAAACCCTAGGTCTCATTCAAAAGATAATAAGTCAAAAAAACTTTGAACATGAATTAAAAGAAACTTTTTCAAAAAATATTGTAAGTAAATTTAACCCAAAGTTGCCAAATTTTCTAAAAAATGAATATAAACTTACGGCAGTGTCGCTGGAAATTGAGTCGACCAAATTTTAAGATGAGAGCGGTAATATAACCCATTTTCTATAAGCCCCATTTTCTATAAGAGCAGTTGAACTCTTCACAGAACTTAGCTAAAAAATCGAGAAAAAAAGTTATTAGGTAAATTAACTCTTCATGTCATCGATCAAAAGTTTGGGGTCACCCTTCAATATGATGTATCGGCCAAAAGTTTGGGGTCACTTTCGTAAGACATGGAAAAGTGATTTGGTGATATCTTCGTCATCTATAGTTCAATTTTAATTCTTTTTAGCTCATTTCAAAGATAATTAACTAAATTTACGTTTGATGTCTTTAACTTAACGTATTTGACGATTTTTGTATATAAAAATGTTATGTAAAGTTAACACATTTCACCGCACTTCAAAAAATGAGGCAACTTTACGTTAAGTTTTAGTATGTAAATTTCAACAAATATGTGTGATTCAATGTCTATATAGTAAGTATCATTCATTTTGTTTCAAATAAGCCAAGAAGAATTAAAATGGAATGAAACATGACAAAGATATCAACAAATCACTTATCCATGTTTTACGATAGTGACCCCAAACTTTTGGCCGATACATCATTTTGAGGGGTGACCCCAAACTTTTGGTCGATGACATCAAGGATTAATTTACCTAATAACTTTTTTTTTCTAGATTTTTCAGCTAAGCTCTGTTAAAAACAGTTGAAAGCTAATAGAAAATGGGTTATATTACCGCTTTCGTCTTAAAATTTGGTCGACCCAATTTCCAGCGACACTGCCGTAAGTTTATATTCATTTTTTAGAAAATTTGGCAACTTTGGGTTAAGTTTACATACAATATATTTTGAAAAAGTTTCTTTTAAATCATGTTCAAAGTTTCTTTGACTTATTATCTTTTGAATGAGACCTAGGGTTTTGAAATCGGACGCAAATTGGCGAGGATATGGGCCTAAAAAAATGACATATTTTTGAGGGGGTGACCCCAAACTTTTGATCGGGAGTGTATAATATTAATTGTAATTATTAAATAACTACAAAGTGTTAGTTTATAAAAAATTAAGACATAATTTCAACACAAGGAACACGATATCAGCTTGTACGGATATTTTAAAAAACTTGGAATACTCGGGTGATTAATATTACTTCATATTATCGAAATCAACCTCAAAAGGGAACTTTTGAAGAAATCCGTTAAGGATCCTGTAGAAGTCCCTAAAGATATTCATAGAAGAATGTATGAAAGAACTCCTGAAGAAATTTGTCAAAGAACTCCTGGAGAAATGCATAATGGAGCTCCTGTAGAGCTACTCCTGGTGAAACCAATAGGGAATGGAAACCTCTGGAGGAATTCCTAGAGATATCGTGAACTGGTGGAACTCCTCAAAATCTTATACTCATAGAAGAATACTTAAAGGAATTCGTGGAGCAACACTTTAGGAAGCTCCTGGAGGAATGCCCGGAAGAATCCCTGATGGAACTCTTGGATGAATCCCTAAAAGAACTTCTGGAGGAATGCCTGAAGCATCTCCAAGATAAATCCGTGTATGAATTCTGTGGGAACCCCTGAGTGATTTTTTTTCTGGAGTCCCTGAAGGAATTCCTTGAGGAACCCCTTAAGAGACTCCTAGAGGAATGAAGGAAGAAAATCCAGCACAATTTTCGACAAAACTCGCAAAAAATCCTACAAAATCTTCGAAGAAATTACAGTACCTTCTGTGCCTTAAAATGCTCCTGGACGAATCCCTGAAGGAATCCCTAAAGGATCTCTTGGAAAATCCTTGAAAAAATCCTAAAGATTCTCTTGGAGGAATTTCAGAAGGAACTTCTGGTTAAATACCTAAGAAATCTCTGAAGGAACTCAGAAAATATTAAAAGAAGGGAATCCCTTAAAGAAATGGCAGCAATCCCGGAAAGTGTCCCTGATGAAACCCCTACAAGAATCTCTGAAAGAACTCCTGGAGAAATCACTGCAGAAACTCCTGGAAGAAACCCTGAAGGAACTCTTTCTGAATTCTCTGATGGAACTCCCAAAAGCTTCCCGAAGGAAATCTTCTAGCAATTCTTGTGGGTACTCCTGGGAGATTCTTTGTAAGAGCTCCAGAATCTTTGAAATAATTTCTAGAGAATGGTTGTTCTCTTTGTCACACAGATTGTATTCTCGAACAGTGAGCTGGCATAATTGACTGGTGGTTAATTTTTTTGTTTTTTTTTCCTTTTTAGGAACCAGAAACTAAAGGCGTGTTGGGGCAGTTGCGATGGGGACCACGATCGGGTGGCTTTGCTTAAAGGAAAAAGTGAAAAAAGTTGCGTATTAGGGGCAGTTGCGATGGGGAACTCGATTGGGTGGCATTGTTTGGCGGAAAAACGAAAATTGACGTGTGTTTGTGGAAGTTGCGATAAAAATCTCGGTCGCGTTGCATTGTTCGAAGGAAAAGTGACACGTGTTTGTGGCAGGTGCACATTTTCCTTCCTCGTGAAGTGATAAAAATGGATGCACATTTGGTAGCAAACAGTATTGCAGAAAATTGAAGGAGTTAAGGACTGGTTGCGGCCATCCGACGACATGGAACTGGGTGAGATCATTCAGATTTTTTTATTCTTTACATACTAGAAGAAGTTGGGGTGATTTCGCCAATGCGTGTTCATGAGGACTCTTGGAGTCTGTAATGTCTGCAAATTAATCTTGTAGTTCTGGTGCAAGCCTAATTTTGAAGCGATAAAAATGTTTGAAGGAAGTGATTGCAGTTCACAACAATCATTGAGCAAATTTAAAATAATTGGCTTAATTACCTCAACGGCTGTCGATCACAGGTAACACATGAGACTACTCATAGTAAAAAACATAATTGGAAAATAGTTATCTAAGCTTGAAAGTTTATTCTCCGTATACTCTAAGTTCAATACTGTGGGAAACACTCGACTATTTCCGTAAGTTGGTCGGTTTTCTCGATAGGGAGATGGGGACGCGAATATTGAATGCGAAATCAGAAGCACGCGATAACTTTCGTGGGAAAGTCGGTTTTCACGGTTATGTAAACGATCAATGCGGTGACGAACGATCGTTAGAACGTTAGAACGATCGGTAGAACGATCGTTGACGTATATGCATTACCCTTACTATCGCAACTAAATAAATCATAATCGGGATGAAGACCGTGTCGTGTATTTTCATATAACTAGTGGGTCATATCACCTACCAAAGGGGGCTCCAAGATCCACACCTTACCCTACCATACTAACAAATACTCCTTCCCGAGACAACTGTGGGGATGCTGTGGATTCCACGGTTTCTAGTAACAACGGTTGTTAAACTAACATTCCTTCCCTTTCCCGATGACCGTAAGGATATGGCCGGCGCCGTTATTGACTTTAAAATATTGAACTCTCGAATTGTGCACATTGAGAGTGTGTAGCTAGTCTCAAGCACCATTCATTGGATCTCTGTGCGATTGTTCTGGTCAATCACGGAGAGCAACTACGATGTGTGTACGGTTATCTTTGCTTTGCTTTTAGGAACCAGAAACTAAATTGCTAACTCTTCCGTCAGAAATTTGTCATTATTTTCTCCGAAAGTAGTAGTTAGTTGCCGGATGAACTACTAACTCTATAGGATACTTGTCCTTCTTTCGTTGCACTGTTGATCGCTGGCCAAGCAAACTACATATGAGATATTACCTTCTATTAAATATAGGCTATGCATTCGAGTTTATTGCTACATAATTGTAACAACACAGCAAACTAGATTTTTCTTTTTTCTTACACCTGAAGATCACCATAACAGACGGCATCGCAACTCAACTACGTTCTGATTGATGGATTTTATTTCTTCAACATTAGGGACGTCGATCCTTTTCTCGGTGCTACATATATACATCTCCGACCACTACCTGGTGATGGGCGAGCGCCCTAAACTTTCTTTGATCACCGTTGTACGTTGACCAACAATATACGGTAAGGACGATCACCTTGGTAGCCACGGGACACGAAGGTAACGGAGGAAACAACTACGTCAGTTCAACGAAGGACGCAAATGATCTAACTCCCATGCTGAGGGCAGTTACGGATGCCATTCACCAGCAAAAATCATTGAAGCAGCTAGTGAGGATGGTATCGTAGCATCATCAAGATGGGCCCAGAAGAAATGGC
Organism: Aedes albopictus; assembly: GCF_035046485.1. Lineage (NCBI taxonomy): Eukaryota > Metazoa > Arthropoda > Insecta > Diptera > Culicidae > Aedes > Aedes albopictus. Next base: position 476,549,798 of record NC_085137.1, on the reverse strand, counting down.
GACCTGACTACATCTGTTGATAGCCAGGATCTTGTTCTTCTTCTTCTTCTTCTTATTCTTCTTCTTTGTGGCTCTACGTCCCCACTGGGACTTGGCCTGCCTCGCTTCAACTTAGTGTTCTTTGAGCACTTCCACAGTTATTAATTGAAGGGCTTTCTTTGCCTGCCATTATTGCATGAATTTGTATATTGTGAGGCAAGTGCAATGATACACTATGCCCAGGGAGTCGAGAAAATTTTCCCGACCGGAATGGGAATCGAACTCGCCGTCTCTGGATTGGTGATCCATAGCCTTAACCAAGGATTGGAACACTGATTTGCAAAGAGTTACACTCACTTGCTATTTTCTCAGCTCAGAAGCGTGCAATCAAGAAGCGATGTATGGACGACTTTTGCCTTGTGGTTTTGTCTAAAAGTTTGCCAAATACATTAGAGGTCGCACACGCATACTAAAGTCGTGATAGAGCTGCGAAAGCAACTCTCCACGAGGTGAGTGTAATTTACATTCACCTCGTGGAGAGTTGCCTCCGCAGCTTCCTCACTGCTCCGGGATGCGTTAGCGACCCCTACTATATTCGGCAAACTTTTAGACAAAACCATAAGATAAAAGTCATCCATACATCGTTTTTTGATTACACGCTTCCGAGCTGAGAAAATAGCAAGTGAGTGTAACTTCTTGCAAGTGAGTATTCCCATCCCTGGCCTTAACCACTAGGCTAAGTGGAGACCCCAGATAGTCAGGATCTTGGAAACTAAATTGCTGCTGGAGGAATGGTAGGGAGGAGTTATCACACAGAGTTTTTGACATTTTTTCTTTTACTTCAGAATTAGCGACATTTTTTCTTTAACTTTTGCTAGCGTGATTTTTTTCCATACACAAAAATGCACACCAATTCAAAGGCTTTTCAGATTGCATATGCAATCATTACTCAATCGATTTGGGTAAAACGGCTGAATAATAATATAACTAACAACCGGGGTGAGAGTGCAAATATTTTCCCCCAAGTTTCACAATTACATCTACAAAAGAGACACGCATACATTTGAACGTGATTACCACTGTTCTTTAAACGCAGTGTCTGAAGATGCGCGCTGTATGGAAATGGAGTATCCGATGTACTATTCAGCACACCATACTTCCGACATTATAAGTAACGTATGCAGCGGAAATAAACAAAATCGTCGCTAATTCGGTTTTGTACTGAAAACATAATATATGTACCTAAGAAAAGATAAAATACTGTATATATGAATTGAACTATTAAAATGTATGCGAATAATTCAGACCAAACATGTCTAAAGGTCCTATCTGCAGAAGGGAGGCTCTCTTTGGTTTCCCTCTCTTTCGTTGATATCTCAGCTGTTTATTTGTATTATGATTGTCTCCTTGCATGGAACGATGGTCAAAACAACCGTCTTTTGATTTGTACTGCAAAAGTTGTTGAAAGAGAAAGTGAACAAAGAGAGCCTCTCAAATGCAGATAGGACCTATTGAAATGTTTGGCCTGAATTAGCAAGCATGGAAAGCTCTCATATGCTTAAAAAAACTGGGAAAAACATTCTAATGACTTTCATATAAGAGAATGTATGGCCAATACACAATGCCAACCCAGTAGCACTACAGTTGAAATCCCGTTTCCGACAGAATACGCTTCACCGAAAACTATTAATTTCCAAAAGAGGTTCCACTAGGAAACTGTTGAGCGTGATAAACACCGCAGAGGCTACAGGTGCTCCGAGCCAAATGCAACTGACAGCATCATCATTTGTGAACTACCACCCAACTCAACTGCTAATGCTGCTGCAGCTGGAGAGTGCTCAAGCCTGAAAGCAGCGCGAGTGAATGAGTGCCATTACCATCCACACGGAGAGCCATCGCCGCCACGCCAAGCCGCCCACCACCGACCAGGGGGAGACGGCACAATGATGTGGGGCTCATAATTTGCAGACAACAAAACTAAATGGCACATCATTCATTTCCGGTTCTCTGGTCGTCGTCGTCGACGTCGGACGAGGTCGACTTCTGCGCTACGATGAGGGAGAAGTGTCACCAGCGAGCGGGGGTTGCATGTTTTGGCGCAGATAAGCGAGAATGGATGGGGCTCTTTTCTATGGGAGAGAGGGAGAATCTCTACACGGCCCAGCATCCCTCGGAGCGAGCTGAGAGTGAAAATGGGAGCGATGAAAGGGACATCCGAAGGGCAGCCGTGCTCTGGAGTACGTTGTAAAACGGGGTGGTTTCTCGCGAAGGGCGGACGGATGCTGACTAGGCCAGAGTCTCTGGACCGATGGGGATGCAGATTTTAGTACTGAACTAGACGTCATCGGTGACGGCCGCGTGACTTGACTTGACTCGTTGGGTGATTCGGGAGATTGTTGGGAACTGATAGGAACAGAGATTTTGCCACCAGTCAGTGTAGGTTTTGGTGCCACGGTACGCCCTTGGGCCTTGTGTGGAGTTTCCGAGAGTGTGAATACGCGAAGGGTGCAGCAGGGGACATTTCGCTAGGTCAGCAGGACAAACAGCCAGTGGCACAGGAGTGTGTGGTCGCCGATGGCAGCGATGACAACATCGTCGACTGCGGCACCAATGAAGAGATTGGGGTTGTTTTCGTTCGGGTGGATGTTGCGAGGTTGAACCCCACCCCTGGATCTCCGGAACCAGCGGAAGAGTGCTGATGGAAAATTAAACTTTGAAAAGCCGATTCCGGGTTGTGGAAAAGTTGACTTGCGGTTGCTGGAATCAGGTTCTGTTTGGTGAAATGGCTCGGTGGAAAGCTTCCGACTCGGTGGAGTGACAGGTGCAGGACGGGTCCGGGAGGATATCGAATTAAAATTTAAAATCCAATTCAATCGAATCGAAGAGTTTGACGCAGAGTTTGATTTATTGTCGGGCTTCTTCGCGGTGACAGTTTGAGTGAAAGGTTTTCGGGTTCGATTCGACGGCGTTCTGTTGGGTGGGGTGGGGCGGTCACAGTTGGAGGCTGAAGAAAAGAACGTGTATGAAGTGCTCTCGACTGCCAAGAGAAGTGTTTTCGGCTGGTTCGCAGCTGGCAAGGATCCTATACGTTCGTATTGTATATCGGTTCGGATTTTGTGCAAGTCAATTCGATTTAGAGGAGCTGCATGCTTCCTCTGCCACAGCTGTCGAAGCGAATAAAGAGAAATAAGGAAGAAATCGACAGCTACGTGAGTGGATGTACGGAGAGTGCAATTCTGAATGTTATTGATATTCAAATCAACATGCCATCTCAGAAGCAATTTATTACGAAGATGGCACAATTTATTGCGCTGATAGAAGAATAAAAGTCAGTACTTTTTTCCTTCGCCGGAGGCTCTCGGATATTGGACCTAGCCGCCTGGAAAGAAGAAACATTCCCTGCGGTGGATAAACAGAAGCAACAGTGCTGTCAAAACGGTCGTAAGCAGCTGAAATGATAACAGAAACACAAATCAAGGAGATGAAATATGCTCGTAAATAGAGACTCGTAAAGGGAATTCCTCCATTCCTCAGCGCTCATCTTATCAGAGTTATTCGTGTGTGCTTTCTTCGTCCTAGTATAAATCTCATGTGTTAGTGCTCTCTAGTGAATAAGTGAATGTCAATTGTGTCCTATTTCCATCCATCTCTAATCCAAAATTATAAAAGAAGATTAATTTGGGTGATTTTCCGTGAAATTAAATCCCAAATACCAACATCACACAGTGTAAGCCACCGTAAGAAAAATTACCGTGTCACCGTACCACCAGAAGAAAAAGAAAATTACGAGTGCTTTCCATATTCTTCAGACACCCATCAGGAGAATCCAACGAAAAATTTATAGAACGTTGTCACCACCTCCGCCAGCTTCGTTCCCACACAAAGTAATGATGGAATTAATCACAGCGACAAAGCAGACGCGTCAGCTGTCACCATCTCACTGTCACCGGATTCGGTGGAGCGGATTGTCGGTGACCGTGGTTATGCTGCCGCTGTTGCTGCTACTGCTGCTTACAATGGGCGCTAGGACAAACGCACAAACATCGCCGCAGACGGAGAAGATTCCACTGGGTAAGTTCTTACCATGGGTAGATTATTTCTTGCATTCATAAAATACATTCCAGACGATGAGAGATCGTACAACATATTAAAAGAATTTTAAGAATTTAGGTATCCCATTAAAGCAATTATATTCAGAAAAATACAATAAATTAAAAAAAAAAACAATCAGCTTTCTGCTGCGAAAAATGCGTTCTACTATCGATTTAGTTTCTTGCTTCACACAAAAGTATTTTAACATTGATTGTGCAATAAGATTTCCGACAAGTACATTAAGTAACCCTTCAATACAAAATTCAACCGCGTAAAAAAAGCTAGCTTGATGTGTACAGCATCAAGTCTGGTGGTAGCCAATAGCGTGACAGCCGAAAGCTTAAGCACATCTTACCAATCAGAGCTACTTGAATCGGCACTGCAGAGGAAAGGTGAAAGGTATTTCGAAGGTACTGCAGGGATTTCTCCAGAAATTCTTGCCGATATTGCTGCAGGACCTTTTACACTAATTTCTAAAAGAACTCGTCTTAGGATATATCCAGAAATTTCTGTAAGGATTTCTCCAATCATTTCTGTTCAAATTTCTCAGTTTATTTATCCAGGGATTTATCTAGAGATTCTTTCAGGAATTCTTATTAGGATTTATTCAGGAATTCTTGCTGTAAATCGTTTGTGGAAATCAGCTGGGATTGTTTTGGAAATTTATACTGAAGTTCCTCCAGCAATTCCTACGAAACTTTCTCCAGGATTTTTGGCGGAGATTTCTATCAGCATTCCTTTAGGTATATCCTTACTATTTTTACCAGGCGTTACTCCTGTGATATCAACGGAAGGTTTTGATGAGATTCCTTCAAGATCTCTTGCTGAGATTCTTTCAAAAATTCTGCTGTACTTTTTAATTTATTTTTTATTCCTCCAGAAGGATGGGACTTTTTTAATTCCTTCTTGAAATATTCTGTGGATTTATCCAGAAATTCAAATAAGCATTTTTCAACGGATTCTATCAGGAATTTGTTTCAGGATTCTTTCAAAATTTCTGCTGAAACTCCTGCAGAAATTCTACCGTGTTCGCACAAGGTTTTCTCCGGGGCTTATGTAAAAAATCTCTACGGATGACTTTGGTTATTTTTCTTGGAAATTCTTAAACAATGTATCCAAGAAATCTTATGGGGTTTTTCCAGAATTTTTTTTAAGGATTTCTTTACAGGGCCTCCACTATGAATTTCACAAGGGTTTCGCTTGGAATTTCTCCAGGATTTTACTTTGGTTTTCCTAAAAAAAATCACTTAGGCATTGCTAAAATATCTGTTGGCATTGCTTCAGGATTTTCTCTTGTGAATTTTCCCGGATTTGTTGAAGAGAGTCTTTTATTAAGTAAGAATTTCTCAACCCATTCGGGATTACTCCAAGAATCGTTTCATTCGGATTCAATGGGTATTACTCGAATGATTCTTTCAGGAATTACTTCAGGGATTTACCGTGGAACTCCTCGAGGGATACCTGTAAGGATTTCTTCGGAGGTTGCCATAGGGATTTTTATGACAAATTACTCAACGTATTTAATCGGGAGTTCATCTAAAGGTTTCTACAGAAATCTCCTACGAGATTCCTTTAGAAGTCTTGGTAAGGTTTCGGTAACTTCTTCAGAAATTCTTCTAGGGATTTTCCAGAAATTCTAGTGATTCTTCAACGTAGATTATTGAAAAGATTTTTCCAGGCATTCAACTGTGTCAATACTTACCTTACCGATCAGGCTAAGGCCGGAGTGGCCTCTTCTGTACATAGTAGCCGTCTCTATTCCACTCGGTCCATGGCTGTTTGTCGACTTGGTCGACCCACCTAACTCACTGCGCTCCACCTCTTCTTGTACCGGTCGGATGACTCTCGAGAACCATTTCAAGATTGAGTTTAAATAAGGGCGAAAGTAACATGAGAGAGTTCTCTTCATCGACTTTCTCTTCTTCAAATTAAAGTGACAAGATGCAAGTATGATTGAACTTTTTGGCCATAAATCGCTAGGTTGCGATGCAATCTAGCGTCTAAATGTAAAAAAGTTCGATTGAATTTGCATCTTGTCACTGTAATTTGCAGAAGAGAGAGTCGATGAAGAGAACTCTCTCATGTTACTTTCGCCCTTATTTAAACTCAATCTAGATTTTAGTCGAGTTGCTATCCGACATCCTGATGCTGTGACCTGTCCACCGTAGCCTCCCGATTTTCACGGTATGGACGATGCTTGGTTCTCCCTGCAGTTGATGATATCAACTTGATGTAGCTCGTGGTTCATTCGCCTTCTCCAAGTCCCGTCTTCCATCTGCACTTCGCCGTAGATGGTACGCAACACCTTCCGTTCGAAAACTCCAAGGGCGCGTTGGTCCTCTGCACGTAGGGTCCATGTTTCGTGCACATAGAGAACGACCGGTCTAATCAGCGTTTTGTAGATAGTTAACTTCGTGTACGGTGAACTTTATTCAATCGTAGAGTTCTGCGGAGTCCAAAGTAAGCTCGATTTCCTGCCACAATGTGCCTCTGAATATCTCTGTTGGTGTCGTTGTCGGCGGTCACCAGTGAGCCCAAGTACACGAATTCTCCAACCGCCTCGATTTCATCACCGTCGATATAAATTCGGGATGGCGGGCGCGGAGATTCCTCCATGGAGCCTTTTGCCATCATGTACTTTGTCTTCGACACATTAATGACAAATCCGATTCGCCTGGCTTCACTCTTTAGTCGGATGTACGTCTCCGCCATCGTCTCAAATTTACGAGCTAAAATATCAATATCATCAACGAAACCAAGCAGCTAAACGGACTTCGTGAAAATCGTCCCACTCGTGTTTATTCCATAGACTACAATTTCACTTAACTATATCACTTAATAATTATATTCTATTATGTCTCAAAGACCTAAAATATTCTCTTAAATTTGTTCTAGACATGGTTAAACTAATAGATGCACAGTGGTGATTATAAAGGTTCATCATTCGATTCAAAGGACCAAATTTTGCATAATCTGTTCTATGTTTGTTTAGAGCAAATATATTACGAACTCTCAATAGTCTAGCAGGAGCATATAAATTTATACATGATAGTAAGTTGACGGAGTCGATGCGTTGAGATATTAAATCATTTATAAATGAAACCATGGCTAATTCGCGACGCTCTTTCAAAGTTTGAATATCTATAAGCATGCATCTAGCCTCATATGAAGGCAGTGGAAATTTTGACCAACCTAACTTGCGTAAGGCATATAGGAGGAACTGCTTTTGTATTGATTCGATTCGGTCCACATGTGTTACCATGTAGGGAGACCATACTACGCTACAGTATTCTAGAACTGATCTTACATAAGCGACGTACAATGTTTTAATCGTGTATGGGTCCTGAAAGTTGTAGCTAAAACGCTTAATGAAGCTTAACATATTAGTTCAGTGGTCACCAAAATGCGGCCGCACGTGAAGCCGAGTTCTCTATGTTGCCGTAGAATTTCTTAAAATGTTTTTTAAGGAAGTTGTTCTACTCCCAAAACAACCTAGAATAACGTATTATATATAGCATATAAATATGCTGGTGAATGTGTATAATTTGTACTTTTAAAATAATTTAAGTACTACTACTGATGTTATTTCTTATAGTGTAAAAATATTTCTTTAAATTATGCCGCGACATAGTTAAGTCAATAGTTTCACAGTGCTGATTATAAATGTGCATGATTAGATTCAAAGGTTCATTTTTGGCACAGTTTGTGCGACTATGGGTAGTTTTAAACAAGTGACGATTTCGCAATTGCCGTGAGGGTATGTAAAAGTTTAATTTTGATAAGATTTCAGTTGAATCAATTCGCTACAAAACGATGTCGTTAACAAATAAAACCATTGCAGTTTAACGACGCTGTTTCAGTGTTTGAATATTGATAAGCCTACAGCGCGCTTCATAAGATGGAAGAGGAAATGTAGTCCAACCTATTTTTCGAAGAGCATATAATAGAAATTGTTTTTGTACTGATTCTATTCGATATGCTTACTTTGAAATGGGGACCAGACAATGCTACAATATTCCAGAATTGACCTAACATAGGCAACATATAATGTTTTTATTGTGTGGGGATCGTCGAAATTAAAGCTAAAGCGTTTTATGAAGCCAAGCATATTATTTGCCCTATGTATAATGCTAGTGGTCATTGAAATTAAGTTTAGAATCTAAGATTACTCCTAAATCCCTCGCCAGTGCTTCTCCACCGTGTTTTAGTAACTGGCTTGGTATTTGATCGGCTTCAGCGGCTTTGTTGTTTTTCAACCAGCTAACCTCCTCTTCAATCTCATGGAGGTTAGGGGCTGGAAATCTTTCGTCCTGCGCACGTACTCCTAGATCTGTTATCGTGCCACCTTCGGTGCTTAAGGGCAAAAAATTTGCTCAGTTTTTTGACATTTTTTTCGATCTCGGAGGATACTTGCTCAATAACTTCAAAGATATCGCCATTCTGAGCACACTTTTGGTACTTTAGGGCCCTAAAATCATCGGTTTTAGTAGAGTAGCGTATCTTGTACCGACTTTTCGAACCCTCTAAGCAGAATACCCTCTTCGAATGAGTGTTATCAGTTTCGTACCTTTTAATTCCGCCCTATGTTGCTTATCCTTTGACAGATACGCGTATTTCGACTATCACTTGTAATCTTCCTCAGTGTCAGTTATCCACTGGAATTAAAAGGTACGAAACTGATTACACTCATTCGAAGAGTAGCGTATTTTTTTGTCGAAAAAATCTCATATTTTTTAGTCCCATACAATGTTTGAGAACTTTATTAAATAAGGGACGGCTTAATGTACATGCAACTCTTATATTAGCAAATTCAGTCAAACAAGAGTTGCATATACTCCTATTGCACATGTGAAGCCACGCGTAGGATGATAAATTGTGTGTTAATTACCCTAAAGATCATTTTATAATGTTTACTTACATTTTAAGTGGTCTACCTTTCAGGCGCTTCAGCTTTAGTTATAATCATTTTTAATTGTTCAAGGACGAGTTTGCTCTAGAGTACAAAGACTGGTGCCACAATGGCTAAAGTGCCTTTAGCAAGATGTTACAATTGGTGACCGTCTTGTCGCCTGTTGTCTGAACAGCAGATTACTATCTAAGGTGAGGCCAAGATAATCAGCTTCGTTCCATTCCATCGTTGAGGCATTGAGGGTGATCTGGCAATCTTCAGCTGGAACAAATCCGCGGGATTTGAACTGGGGGCTTTGGTCTTTGCTGCGTTGACACAATTATTCCAGGTCGTGAAGTACTCCTTCAGGACTTTCGGGCATCTTTGCAGTCTCGATGTGAGCGCTCGTATTACCCTACCATTTAGGACAACTGCGGTACTATAGGCGAACAACGATAGTGATCCATTTTCGGGGAGTTGAGGCATGTCCGAGGTGAAAAATTGAAGAAAGTGTGCCTATTTAGTATTCCCTGAGGAACGACGGCAGACAGATCTTGCGCGTCAGAGACTAAACAGCTATTTTCGGCTGGTAAGATTCTGCCGTTGTGTTTTTTCGACGTCGAGCAAGGCCATGGAAGATGTTTGGGTCACAGACTTGTTCCGCCTGAGGATGTTTGTTACTCGGATTAGTTGGTGTACGAGGGAGGGACCGCTTCGAAAGCCATACTGTTCCTCGAGTGAGATGTTGTTTTGGTTGATTGCAGCAAGCAGCCGTCTGTAGATCGTCCTTTCAAGGAATTTTGATAACTCTGTGAGAAGGCTGATGGGGCGGTAGCTTTTTGGATAAGAAGGATCCTTCCCAGGCACCCAGGCTCCGGATGGGTAGGACTTCCACGACGACGAAAGTCGAAGGTACTGATTAAAAGGGGCCGTTCATAAACTACGGTTTTTTTTTTTCGGGGGAGCGGGGATCCAACGCTCCACACAAATTTCAAATTTTTTGAATGGACAAATGTCTACGAGGGGAGACGGGGACGGGGGTCTGAGATGGCCAAAATTTGGTCTAAATACGTGGTTTATGAACAACTCCAAATCAGTTCCAGATGTTGGTAGAACTGGGGGCTCTAGATTTGACCAGCCCCGTAGACCGTTTTACTTAGGTTCCCCACCTTGTTGCTCACATCAGCTATAGTGATATCGTAGGTATTTACACTATTATGTGATCGTGGTGGTAGAAGAGTTCCATTTTTGTTTCCGTTGTCATTGTCCTCACGTTGCCGTGTCTTGAAGTAATGGTAACACTTGTATTCAATGCAGATGTGTTGATGGCCGGATTAACCAGTCAACCCAATAGTGAAAATTTGTGGGGTTTTTCGTCACCGTTGAATTTTATGTTTCGAGATTTGTTGATTTTTTTCCGGTGAAAAAAGACTTTCCAAATCGTTTTGGCATAACGTTTCGGCCTACTTCATTCAGCCATCATCAGATACAAAACGTTTGTTCTCCACCACTGTGGTCTATCAACATTTCGGATATCATCGAACTTTCACGTACCTCGGATTTTTCTTCATAGAATGTCAGAGATCCGGCTGAATTGTATGGATGGATAGTTTGAAAACATTCCATCGGGGAATATTTGATTTAGCCAAGTTTTTTGGTATTTTCCATACTTTAATTCAACTAATACTGTTTTAGCCAAAAACACATCCTATATAAAATGTATTTGAAATGAAATGAATGTATAGCCCGACTACTAATAATTTTCGAAGAAAAATCCGAGGTACAAGAAAATTCGATAATAACCGAGATTCGATAATAACCAGTTTGATTTTCCATGTCCTTCTGATTTATAGGAGAAGCATTTGTTTTTTTTTAGTCCATCATAGAAGATACGTGTCCGGAAATGTCGAACATAGAGATGTGCTGGGATATCCCTTGATACCTCCATGTGGACGCCACTGGAAAAAAAATATTAACAATCACCTCACACGAGAGTCATTCACGAAAACCAGTTTTACGGTATTTTTCCTGACACTGTTAGCCATGATATCCCAGGATGATGAATCCCAACTATTTTAAAGCAGCCTTCATATGAATAAAACTGGGCACAAGAGGTACACTCCTTTATTCAGCACCTAAACATCTAATTTCGGCGATTTTATCTAACTTTCAGCTTATTTGAAGTTCTTTGAAAAGCTGGTTTAAGACTTAATAGGCGCTTGTTCAGTACCCAAGCAACAATGAATACTGAACAGTAAGTATTAACTGAAAATTGGATGGTTAATGGTCTTCGAATGAGTGTAATCAGTTTCGTACCTTTTAATCCCGCCCTAATTGCATATCTTTTGACAGATACGCGTATTTCGACTACCACTTGTAATCTTACTTGTAAGATTACAAGTGGTAGTCGAAATACGCGTATCTGTCAAAGGATAAGCAAGTGCGGAATTAAAAGGTACGAAACTGATTACACTCATTCGAAGAGGGTATTCTGCTTAGAGGGTTCGAAAAGTTGATACAAGATGGTTAATGGTGTCAATAGCTGAACATAATGACAGCTGAGGGAAAGCTTCCACTAATGAGAAAAAATACAAAAAAGTACAATAGTTGGAAGCGACTCTTTTTCAAAATATTCTTCGGGAGCTAACATAAGTAGCACACATGCTAGAGAGGAATCGCGACAGTACAGGCTTTTAGACACAGAAGCTACAACAAATTTGGTAACTCTTACCCAATACTAAAATAACTTTACATTTACTCATGTGCAACCAAAAACCTGTGCAGTCGCGACTTTTGAGACATGTATGTTACTTGCAAACAAGCATACATTCGTATTGGTTGAGCGATATGTAGCTCGAGAATGCATATTTCAACAACGTTATTATGTTTCCAGTTCAAAACCGAATTAGCGACATTTTTTCTTTGACTTCCGCTGCCTTTGCCCTGCGTTAAACATAATGTCGGAAGTGGGGCGCTGTATTGTACACCTGGTGCTCTATACAGCGCCCCACTTCCGACATTGTGTCCAACGCAAGGCAAAAGCAGCGGAAGTCAAAGAAAAAATGTCGCTAATTCGGTTTTGAACTGGAAACATAATAATTCAACCATCGTCTTACTGTTTAGAACGTCATTTTTCTGCGTGAAACATCTGAAGACATGCTATTTGTTTTGGAATTAGCAACGTTTTGGAAAGATTCGTTTACCACTTGTTTTGGTGAGATAAAAAATTCGCTAGAGGGTTCGAAAAGTGGGAACAAGAATTCGCTCACGCTCATCATTTCAAAGGTATGCCGCGAGCGTGTGGGATATTGATATCTAAGACGTAACACACTCCGACATCCGCTTGAACTTGTGCAGATGCAGTGAACTCCGTGGTCTGTTGGCAACAAGCGATTGCAATCATCACTTCCCAGCCAGCAATTTGGTTGCTATATCGAAATTGCAACTGAAATAGTCACACATATAACAAAGAAACCGTATTCAATGCACGAAATAGGCATATACTTACTAAAGTGGAGGCCATATCGAAACATATATCCGGCTACTGCGATTCCATCCAACATGATTTACGATTTCTCGAAAAATGTCTATGGTTTCGCCGATTTTCTTCGTCTAAATAAACGATTATGCATGATCTTATTTCGATTGAGTGTACCGAAATACGACTCAAGGTATTTCAATAAAATATCAATTGGTGTTCTTGTATAGTATAGTGACATGTGTATAATCATAATTGATCGTTTTGATCGCAACAATTTAAATTTTTAAATGTTCTCCAATCAATCTGTCATACTAAAAGTGTTTAGTGGAGTTGAAAACAGTTGAATATTCGTATTTTTTGTTGATTTTTTCGGGCTTAGAGTATCCTCGAGCCTGCCACACGATATACACTACATGTAGCATGGCAGAGGAAACTATCTGTTAACAACTGTGGAAGTTCTCATAGAACACTAAACTAGAAAGCATGCTTTGTTCTAGTAGGGACGTAACGTCAAGAACTGAAGATGAAGATGAATAAAAATCAGTTCTTGTAGTGTAGTAGGTAGTGTATCGAATCTTTCCGAATATTCCGTTTAAACAGGGATTTTTGTTTTCATTTTCGCTGTTTCGGTGCCAGCAGATTATTATAAATTACTGTTTTTTTTCTCTAATTAAGATATGTTATTTACGAACATAGAAGTTGCATGGACCCAAACAAATTCTTCAACTGTTCTATTTCAATTTAACTGAAGTGATTTTATTCCTACCAGAGCTTTTTTTTATTTCCTGAAGAAACAGAAATAAAAAGCACCTCATGGAAAACATCTGGAAACGTATGAAGAATTAGAACGGTCAAGAATAAAATTTTGTATTTATCGAGATAATATATTTTATTTATTGCTGCTCCTGTATTTCAATTGTCATAAAACCTTTTGTACCTTCCAAATCCAATCCTCTGATCGTTTCACAAAAAAGTGCGAATCTACCTACAAGCCACAGCCGACAATTTCCTCTTATCCGAACGAGAAAAAAAAAGAAAAACGAAAGCGAAAATCGCGCTCGGTAATAACTAATAATATCCACGTCGTTGGTTGTCGTCGTTGTCGCACCACCACAATCGACCGACCGACCAACCGTGGAGGCTCTGCCGATGTAATAACGGTGAAAAATTTGTTTTTTTCCTTGGGCGTTGAGTACAACGTACACACAATGGTTATTAGGAAAAGTGAGCACGCGTTGCTGGGATGGGATGCGGGGGCGACAGCATCGCAATGGAGAAATGTTTCAGATGAAAACCACAATCGGCGTGCAAAACTTGAGCTCGGCTTGGGTTGAACGTAAGGAAATGGAACGTGAGGTTTGCGGCAGGGGGGAATTAAGCGAGGGGAATGATTTAACGGTGGTTGTTGGGTGTTTGTTCCAGTCAACCTGCCAGAGAGCAATCTCTTCTGATTAGGTAATTTAAATCGTGCACAATTAGAGAGGGAAAGCGTTTACGCTGTTAAAGCGCTCGTTAGAAAGAATATAACTTCCCATTTACATACATGCTGTGGAATTGGACTCCTTGGGTGGGAGACGATTTAGCAAATCATTTCCAACTCGATTTTGGTCGGAATTCCTTTAGCTTTTTACAAGGATTGATTTGGATATGTCACTAGCTATTCCTACGAAATATCTCGAGAGATTATTTTTGAAAGTTTTTTTTTATTCTTCAACCACTTAACATAATTTACAGCTATTTTGTCCACTAGGGCTCTGCGTGAGCGATTCCAATTGGCGGTTGTACTTACACTTTGTACAGCGCCTAAATGTATTCTATTCTAACTCCACTAATTCTAATTCAAACTGGTAGCCTTTGCGCTGCTGTCACTTTTCTACCCTGTCCATGGTAGAATGATGAGCACGATGTTGCTGTGTTGCTTTTGTGCCATTTCCAGTCCGATTGGGGGTCCATTATGAGTTGCCGTTAGCCGATGTCCAAGTTTCCGGGTCCGTTAGAGCATATGTTCAGAAGAGGGTCAGGTGTCAGCTCCTCTCGGGGGGAAGAGCAACTGACGAAAAATTGCAAGTGCCGGCCCAACCAACAATTGCAAGTCACAAACAAGCAAGCTTGCTGAATTGTTGCTTAATAATGGTAATGATAGCTGAACTAAAATTATGCTCTACACATTACTGTTTAAATGATTTTTCAATTGAGAAAATAGTCAATGTTCGACTTTCCTCATCGGTATCAACAATGATAAATCAAAACACTTTTGAAAAGTTTAACATGAAATTTATTCGACAAGCATTGATTCCTTAACAAAGGAGTTTAACAAAACATTTGTCTGCATCTTATTAAGCTGATGCATCGATAAGCATATGCTCCTGAACAATGTGCTTTTCACTTGTCAAATAAACGCCTTCAGCCCGTCATAGTTTGACTCGGAACTTTGTTCGGATTATGGGATAAATTATGGCTAAAACTGTTTAGACTACCAAGTTATTGAGGAACCAAAATTTTAAACGAATCACATAAAATAAAACAAACAGAATAGAATTATGTAGTTTAACATTGAGTGCCAAAAGACGTAATCAACGTAAAAATGAGGCATTTATTTATTATGATTAGTCTGTAACAAGGAGAACTTGTACCTTGATTATTATATTTTTTTTTTATTTTCCGCAGCAGTTCGATTGTACTAGATGCTTGGATCGATGCATTTCACATTGCAGTCCCGTCGTGTTTATTGAATATTGTTCCCACATTCACCTAGATAATCAAACAGCATTCAGAAATCGACACATTTTTCAAGTATCTCTAAACATCTTTATGCACTATTTATTGAACATAATATCAAGATTCCATGACAAAAGCATAAATAAAAAAATGCTTGACGGATCTTCGACTGAGCATGAGTACATTACCTGAACAGATGCTGTGACTGCACCATGTCCAAGACCATACCGCACCACATATTGTCATACATTTTAAAGATCGATATTTAATAATAAAAATAAAAACATATTCATATCACGATTAATTCGTCTGAAAACAATATCTTCAAAAAGGACCAACACTTTTTGGCCGCATTCGATACAAGTTTTCTCACCGTGCGTTAAAAATACTAACAGCGAAATCAGAATGGAAAACACGTGTTTTGAGCTGAACAGCTGTTGAAGTATAAGGCGTTGTTCAGTTGATTACCACGTGCTATGCTAATTCACCACTGCTGAACACAAGTTCAGGGGTGATCATTGTTGAGTCATGGGAAGATTATGTTTTGCTTTGGGTGCTGCATCTCACCATCTCTAGGATGGCGCAGATAGGAAGGCATGCGGCTGGCAATCGACAGGTCTCGAGATCTAATCCGGATTTAGGTAATTTTATATGTAATTCTTATTTCATAATAGGTGTTCTCAACATGAGAGCAAATAATTACTCTCGTGAGAGGTCAACATTTTTGCCTTTTATTTATTTTCAGTCATTTTAGCCAAAGCTGAATAACAACTATCTTGTACATTTGTAAAACGCTTTGAACAACAAAAAATAAGTTGGTGCACAACATGATGCTTTACAACTTCTCCAAATTTGTGTGAACAAAACCCGAATATAGGTTGTACGTGAAAATAATTCAAATGTTATTCAACATTATGCTGAATTAATTCGTCATAATGGTGCCTGTTAAATGAGTGATTGTTAGTTGGGGGGGCTGGGATCGAACCCATGACCATCCACTTACATAGGCGCCAACTTAGGGGGGGGCAAGCATGGTTTTGCCCCCCCAATATTTGCGAATTTTTAATGATTTTTCGATTTTCCCATACAAAAAATCCGAAAAATCAGGCTTTGCCCCCCCCAATAATTTGACCAAATTGGCGTGTCTGTCCACTTATGAAGTGAACGTCTAGCCACTACGCTAGGGGCCCCGGCTTTTTGAAAGTCTTACATGGATTTCCTTAGTAATTTCACCACGAATTTCTACAGAAATCATTAAGTTATTCTTTAATAATTCTTTGAGAGATCCCTCCAGAAGTTCCTCCAAGAATGTATCTAGAAAATCTGCAGAAATTCGCTCAAACTTTTCTTCAGAAATCCTTCGAGGGATTCCCTTCGATGCTTCACTGAAGACTCCTTGAGAAATTCTTTATAGGATTCTTCTATATGTTTGTTCAAGAATTCTTTCAACAAATCTTCTATGGATTCCTTGCAAAATTTCTCCAAAATTCCTTCAGAATTTACTACAGGAAGTTGAACCTCATCTACTATGGTTTCTTTCAGTAAATCCTCCAGCAGTTCTTCCAAGGATTCAATAAGTAATATCTTCAAAAATCTCTTTGAAGTTGATTTTAGAAATTAAAACAAAGTTCTTAAAATGAGAAAAAATAAATCATATAGGCTCAGTAAAAGGTGCTCTTTCGTTCAGAAATCAGTATATTTTTCAACATATAAAACCCCAATTTTCCCGGAATTGATTTAGATATTCCTCTGGAGATTCGTTCATGACACATTTCTGATATTTCTACAGGGATTATACAGTAAAACCTCAATTTATGCACATGGCTGGGGGTGCATACATTAAAAAAGGCATAAAATGAGGGAAATTTGTGCAAAAATTTAGTTTGGGCTTTAATGAGGGAATCTAGTTCGTAAGAACAGGTCTTGCTCCTGGGCATTTGAGGTGGAGCTAAGGGGGTTTCCATAAAGTTCCCAGAACCCAGGAAAGAGGGTTCCAAGGGGCTTCAGAAGCGTTTCAGGGGGTTATTTCAGGGGATTTGGGGTGCCTTTTAAGGGTGTTTTGTCAGGTTTTGATGGCGTTTTCATGGGAGTACGGAAAATTCAATAGATTTCTAGGGGCTTTCAGGCACGTTTTAAGGTACTTAGGAAATCGCTGGAGCCTTTTAAAGGCGTTACAAGGGATTTGAGGGGTGTTTTACGGCATTTTAGAGTAATTTCAGAGAATTCAGGGGTTTCAGGAGCATTTTAAGGAAGTTCCGAGAAATTTTAGGGGCGTATGACAGCATTACAGAGGCTTTTCGAGGTATTTCAGGTCAGGGTCGTATCAGGGGGTTTCAAGAACATCTTTAAATAAAAATGGCATTTCAGGCCCTGAAAATCCTCTGCAACTTCCTGAAACGCCTCAAAGATCCCCCTAAAACCCTCTCGGACCCCATGTTACGCACCTGAGACGCTCAGAAACTCCCTAAAACTCCTCCGAACCGCTTCCGTAACGCCTCTGGATCCCACAGGAAATGCTCTGAAATTTCCTGAAATGCCTCCAAAATTCCCCTAAAACTGCTTCGGACCCCATGTAACGCACCTGAGATGCTCCGAAACTCCCGAAAACTCCTCCGTAACGCTTTCGTTACGCCCCTGAATCCGGTGAATGTAAATTACATTCACGCTGTGGAAAGTTGCCTTCACAGCTCGCTCACGACTTTGGTGTACGTTTGCGACCCCAATGTTATTCGGCAAACTTTCAGATACAATTACAAGGTTAAATTCATCCATACATTGTTTTTCGATAGCATGCTTCTGAACTGAGATCATAGCAAATGAATGTAAATCTTTCCAAATGAATGGTCGCAACCTTGGATGAAGGTTTTTAGAAAATACTCTAGAAATTTCTTCAACAATCTTACAGAGATTTCTTCGGAAATTCTTTCTAGGGTTCCTCCAACAATTTCTTGAGAAATTCTTTCAGGGATTCCCTCAGAAATGTATTCTAGGTTTTTTTTTTAGAAATTGTTTCTGTGGATAAATTGAAAATATCTCCTGGGGTGCCTTGGAAGATCCATCCAGAATCTGTTTCAGGTATTCCTCCTGGAATTTTTTCATAAGTTCTTCCAGAAATTTCATAAAAATACTTGAAGAATGCCTTAAGGAATTATCAAACAAATCACTGGAAAGTTGTCTGAAGTAATTCCTAAAGAAAAGTTGTTTTAAGATCGGTTTCTGAACAACAGCAATTTTTGAAGTTATTCAGTAATTCCGGGAGTAATTCCGAGGAAAAATGCATTGAAACATTTCCGTGGGGGGGGGGGGGGGGAGGGGGTCCTGTAAGAATACCTCACAAATGTCTACATGAATATCGAGAAATTCTGGTAGAATTTATGAAAAAAAACAACCTTAATAAATTACTGAAAGATCCGTGAAGATTTTTTTGAGGGAATAATAGAACAAATTTCCGAAGATACCACCGCAGAAATACTTAGAAATACTTTCCTATTCAATTTCTGAAAAGATTATTTCACAAAAAACGCTGAAGAAAATAAAAAGAAAAATAATGAATAATTTGGAAGAACTAGAGAACCCACTGCAGGTAAAAATGGGAAAGAATCGAGTCTGAAGTTTCTGCAGGGATTACTGAGAGATTGCTTGAAAAAATTTCTAAAGCATCGCCAAACAAATTTCTGCAATTATTCTTGAAAATTCTCTCAAGAGATCTTAGGTCTAAATAAATACCAAGTAATCCCTGGAGGAATACATGATGGAACTTCTTAAGAAACCCATGAATGAATAGACTATTCCCGTCTGACCTAACCCCCCTTTTTTATATTTTTCTTCGAAAGACACGTGTTTTTGATGACTATTACCGCTTTCAGATTTTTTTTATATGCACTCCTGATTTTCATACAAATTTTTAAAATTTGAGAAATTCACCACATTTTGAAATAAAAATCACCATGCGAAGTAATTTTTGGCTGTTTTTGGCAACCTTGGAATGGTGATCATTTTTTTTTCACCTCAGAAAATTAGCAACGTCTGGGACCCCTTTTTTTGTTTACACTCATGAATGTCAAACTGCGCGGAATTTCATCAGAAGGAACAGAAGCAGTAGAAAAATCGGATTGGACTTCAACCGGGCTTTGTCCGAGTAAACGGGTGGTCCTGGTCAACTAGCCGTGGCAGAAATCGTTGGAAAATGGATTGGTGGTCTTGGAAAAGGCGAAAAACAACCACGCCTATGCGGAAGACAGGCTCTCTCTACCACGAACCATAACTTCCAGTTGCTGGCACTGTCGGTGATCCCGCGGGCCGAACTCTGCAGGATGTGCTGGAAGTGGTCGAGTGTCTACTTATTTTGCACATCGAATTTCGATTGTTTTGTAAGTACCTAGTACTATAAGAGAATGACTATTATATGACAGAATGAACTATATTTCAGGTATATCAAAACGTTGTGGTGCTTATGGAACACAGAAGGATGCCATATGGTCTCGTCGCCGGATCAACAAACGGTGCAGTATGGAACTAAATAAATAACAAGCCCGTGCAGGACAATAAACGAACAAGTCGCAAGTCATATTCGCCGAGATGCACAACTACGTACCCTGAGATGCGAAATACATTCATTGCGATCACTGGATTTGGAGTAGAGCGGACAAAACTTGCAGTAGAGAGCGGAGAAGCTGGGCCGAAACTGGTTTGACAAGGATGCGGAAGTCAAGCTCAATTACGAAGAGATGGCGGAGAAGGACAAGGTGCGGTTAGAAGAGAGTCCAAGTTCAAGCTGAAACGCAAAAAACAAAGAGGCACCCCGGTTGACCTCGTTGGCCTGCAGCAAATCAGCATCCAAAACCAAGTCCAGAACCTGCCTGCCCTAACACGTTCAGTCAGCGGCAGCGGCCCAATAGCAAGTGCAAATTCAGAATAGGAAGGGTTGTCCAGGGAAACTGTGTCTATATTGGTAATAAAAAGTCAGTATTGACATTTTTTTTAAAATTTCATTCAACTTTTCCTCTTGCTTCAGCCATTTCCACCGGGGATTTTTCATGGTATTCCCGCTATGGATTTCTCCAGCCATTCCCACCGGGGAATGTTCAAGGCATTACCAGCGGGGATTACTTCAGCGATTCCCAGCGGGGATTCATCCTAATATTAACACCAGGGATTCCTCCAGTGATTCCCACCGGGAGTTCTTCCAGGCATTTCCAGCGGGGATTCCTCCTGATATTCCAACCATTCCCACCGGGGAATCCTCCAGATATTTTCACCGGGGATTCCTTCAGGCATTCTCATCGGGGATTCCTCCTGATGTTTCCGCCAGGGATTCCTTCCGCCATGCCTACCGGCGAATTCTCCAGGTATTTTCACCGGGGTTTCCTTCAGGCTTTCCTATCGGGGAATCTTCCAGCCAATCCCACCAGGGATTTCTCCAGCGATTCTCACCGGGGATTCCTCATAATATTCCCGTTAGGGATTCCTCCAAGATTTCTCATCGCGGATTCCTCCAGCGATTTCCGACGGGATTCCTCCTAATGTTTCCGCCCGGGATTCATCCAGCCATTCCCAACGTCCCACCGGGGAATCCTTTCAGCGATTCCCACTGTGGATTCCTTCTGATATTCCCGCCAGGGATTCTACCAGGCATTCTCACCGCGGATCCCTCCTTCTGATGTTCCGCCGGGGATTCCACCAGTGGTTCCACCGTGATTCATTCTGATATTTCCGCCAGAGATTCCTCCAGGTATTCTCACCGGGGATTCACCCAGGTATTCTCAACGGAGAATTCACCAGCGATCCCCACCGAGGATTCCTCCTGATATTCCCGCCATTCCCACCGGGGAATCCTTCAGGTATTCGCACCGGGATTCCTCCAGCCAATCCCACCCGGGGAATCCTCCAGCGATTCTCACCAGGGATTCCTCCAGCCAATCACCAGGGATTCCTCCAAGCATTCCGAAGGAAATCCGAAAACACAACAGGGCTATGAAAAAGATTTTTTAATACATCAAGAATATCACCACAGGTTTATGAAAAAAAAAAACTAACATGTACAGAGAATTGATATAAAATAAAACACTCTGTCCTCGGAAGCTGCAAGGTGATGCTTAGCTTGTTTAGTTTCATAATTTGTCATTTTTTGGTAAACTTTGAACTTAGACAGTTCATAGGAGGTATTTGTTTGTACCAAAGATGTATGATTTATAGTTGGTAACTTTTCTAAAATCCCAAGAATAATACTGCCGTTCTAAGCATATATGTACCATGTTGTTTTTCCATGCACGTTTTCACCACGGATTCTCAATGTGTCACCGTGATCCATTTTCACGGTGAAGAGGCTATGTACTCATATATTGTCATGGCTGAGTAGGTTCACCATGCCCTGATAAAAAAGATCATAGAGATACAACAGAATGGATTGTTACAACACGCTGAATTGAATGGTACTTACCATTAATTCAATTGTTTAAAACGATAGAGTAACAACAGATCTTATGGTTTTCCACCATAGCATGTATTGTAAATGTCACTTTTACAATAGAAAATGGGGGTTGTTATGTATCTTTACCATAAAAAAATCCAAATTTTCTGGAAAAAAATTAAGTCAACTAACATTCAACTTATGGTGTTTTTATTATTGAAATCTCTTGTGCCATTGATTTTATTGTACACGTATTGTAGTTCCAATACACCATTTTCAGCAGGAAAATACGTACACAATATAATTTGTTGTTGAATAGTCAAATTAATCATTATTCAATGGTAGTTTATGGTGATTTTATTGGAAATTTTTATCAGGGTGTCCTCCCAAGTTGCGAGATGACTCTTCACATAACTATTTCCAAATCAGAAACTTTTCCTTTAAGTTTTGAAGTTCGTTACTTCTTTCTTAAATCCCAGAAAAAGTACTAATAATTTTCAGGTAATTAGGTATACCATATAGCCGAGGCGATAAGCGCATGGTATTCAGTAAGATCTTGCTGAGGGTGACGGGTTTGATTCCCAGTTGGTCCAGGAACTATTCGAAATGTAAATTTTCTGGATGTCCTTGGGCGTCGAATATCTTCGTGCCTGCCACACGATGTACACATGCAAAATGGTTATTTGCAGAGGAAGCTCTAAGTAAACCTTTTATAAGGCTAGACGAGGTGTCAACGCATTACGGTAATTGACCAATCCAAATTCCTGTGTGGTAGTGGTTTGTGTTCAGATTTCCCGTGTTAATCTATCTGTAAGAACTTTGTAAACATCTTTTGTTCTCACGTATATGGATAGGCTTGCATTAGGTTTCGTGAGACATTTTTTGGACAACTCAATGATTAGGGGTAGGCGGGGCAATATGGACACCCGGGGCAGAATGGACACCCTCAATATTTTGCAATATGCGAACTTTTTTGAACTTTTAATGAATGGAGAATATAGTCCAATTGTCTAAAACGTAGTTTCAGGAAAGAAACATTCAAAATTAAAATTATACTTGATTTTACACGAAAAAGTTGCGTCCTCCGTTGTTTGTGCAAGGAAATTATAATTTTCACACCATCTAAAATAAGATTTAGTGATTAATTTATTGCAGGTCGATTAAAACCTGATATTTCTAGAACACATGCAAGTAGTTTTGCTGTATCTACATGCTTAACATGTTTATATTTTCTTCTTTATTATATCAAAAATCAAGTTTGGAAATATCTTCTGCTGCCGGGGCAAAATGGACACTCACCTTTTTGAAAGAAGCGGCAAGGGGAAAATATAACCTAAATCACAAACCAACCAAACTCTTCGATTTCAGTATGTTTTCGGTTGAAAGTTCACTATAGTAGACATAGGGAGAAACAAATTGGTCAAAAACGACAGCAGTGGAAAATAGTTGTTCTAGGCACCGCTGTACATGCCGACAAAAACGAAGTTTTATCTAAAACAGCCAGAATTTAAATTAACTGAACAAAAATAAACTACTGTCGGCGTATTATTCATCCATAATAGTTGTTTTGTAATGAAATGACTTTATAAGTGTAAATAATGTATGAAAAGTCTCATAGTGTCCATATTGCCCCATGGGGGTGTACATTCCGCTTCGTATGCTTGAAGACGGTCATGAAAAACTAACTTTTTTCATAACATTTTTTGAAGTGGATAAATCATTTTTCTTCGTGAGCATTCTTATGCAATAGATGCTCAATAGACTTTAAAAGGATACATGTATCAAAAAACTAAACTTTTTTGACATCTTGCCAGGTGAAGTTGGCAAAAACCTTAGGGTGTCCATATTGCCCCGCCTACCCCTATATACATAATAACATGTACAAAACCATTTTTGTTTGAAAGAAATTCTCAAAAATCTAGGTGATAATATAGTAGCCCGTTCAGGCCATCAGCGTTGGTGAAAAAATTCTTGCCACTCTCCGTTTTGGAGTACTTTTCTTCCCTTGACTGCGAATGCGCATTACAATGTTTTCAAAATGATTTCTATATTCGCATCAGTTGTGCTCATCTTGCCTTACCATAGGTAAATGACTGAAATCAAATAAATCTTAATACAAATATTTGTTGGGAGTTTCAAATATATTTTTGCCGAGGGTATTAACTATATGAAGTTTATTTTAGAGGATTGTGAAGTTGTTTTTAACAGCATTCATTGTACCCACAAGTAATAAAACTGAGGGATCCTCATCTTGACCCGTCCTATCATATTTCTTTACCTAGCTGGGCTAACTGTGCTCGACCCGGGTCGACCAGGACTAAAAAAAACAATTGCAATTACAATAACCGTGTCCGATGATCTTTGGCGGTGTGTGTGTGACTGCGAAGGGTGAACTACGAGCAAGCTGCCATGTACGGTGAACCCTGCATCCTGAAGGTAGCCAAGCCGGAAGGATTGGCAAGGCAGGGCATGTAATAAAACCAATGAATAATGCTCCAATTCATGCCGATCAGAAGCTTCGTGCCTAACCGGTTCATCACAACAAAGCATCACAATATTGACCTTCGGTGGCATGCTTGTTTAGATTCGGTCGGCAGCTAAGGTCTGCTTTGGCTGGAATTATAAATAAAAAAATTCAGAATTATAAATACAAAATGGAACTAACTGTAGCTAAGCATTTTTAAATTATCACACATTTAAGTAAAAGGACCGTTCATAAACAACGCAAACCGAATTTTGGCCAAATACACCCCACCAACCCTCTCCTTCCCACAAAAAAAAATCAACGTGGATCATGAACAAGAACCCATCCACAAACAAAGGGTAGAGAAAGGGTTCAGGAAAACGAAAATCCTCACAAAAAAAGTGTACCTAACATAAATTCTCAACATAAATTCAAACTTCTGTTCTGACTTACCGGCAGCACCAGTAGGAACCATTTCCACCATTTGATTCTGTAGCTTCTTCCAGAGAAGGGCGTTCGGGATAATCGGTTCCGGAATGACATATCGGAAAGTTCTTTTCCGGTGGTTTGGTATTCATCAGGACCACCAGAGGCGTCACGTAGGAGATCTGTCAACTACTGTGCCACAACACGGTCGATTTCTGCTAGGGTTCTTTCTGTTTGGACTAATTTACGCCTCGGAGGTACCGGGACAAATTTGCTCAAATGAAGCTTTCGCAGGTTTCCGGAACTTGCGGCACAGTTCGTACACACTGATATATCCGGATCGCGCACTAAAACCGGATTCGCAGTCAGCGGCAACATCGACTTTGCTTCAAAAAAGGCGATAGCATGTTCTGTTGGTGCAGGATGCCGTTTCCGATTCCCGAACACGAACCAACGGATCAGCGAAACACCACTCCAATGTTGTACATCACCATCGCCGCAATGACACCCCAACACAGCTGACAGCAACACCACCTTGCTTCGGAATAACGCAGCCTGTACAACCTGTACTTCCGAAATGGAGACAGGGTTCCTGATTTCGACTTTTCATCTTCTTCTACATGCGAAGACAGTCAGCAGCGAACGGTTGTCGCTTTAGTTTGCGTGCTTGCTTATCAGCGACGACAGCAAACTCCGGCGAACGGTGGGAAGCCACACTTGGAAATTACTCATTCGTCCACATTCGCATCGCAAGCGATCGAGCGGTGATGCGATTCGTGAGTGATATTGTGCATACGAATTTTTGATGTTTCCAAAAAATGTTTATTATTTTCTTTGCTAATCTAGCATTTCAACAACAATACACTAAAAATGCATGCATTACATGCAAAAATTCTCTTCTAGTTATGATAATAGCCGCTTCGATCGCTCACCAGCATTCTTTACCATTCGCCATACATTCATTCGCGTGCGATCCAAACTGCGACGAATGGCAACGAATATCCATGCCGACCAATTTGCGCATCGCTTCCCACTGGTGATGGGGTTGCATGTTTGATCATGACTATTCGTTTGCTGCATCTTTCTCGATTCGCTTCAGCAAAGAGGAGTGAATATGAATGAAGTGAGGCGAATATACCGATCCTTGAATGGAGAGGTCGTTGAATAAATCTAAATGTCTCCGGAGATACTTTCTTGGATACTTCCCATTCACTAGCTGTTAGTAGCCTTTCAGCAGCTGCAAAATACTCCCATGGCCCAAGAGTTCAGTGTGGTCGTTGAGTGGTTACACTTTCCGCGTTGAGGAATCCGCGGGACTATTCGATTTCAGTGCGATTTCGAACTTTCGGAACCGATTTTACAAAAGCTTGGCCGGAGCAACACCGACGAAGAGTAGCAAACCAAACCAAACGTTTGACAGTCACGTTGACGGTTCGCTGGAGTAGAAACTCACCACATCGCTGCGGTCGCACCATAGCGGAGAAAGGGGTTTCATGGAAATTGGGGTGAAATAATAAATAGGAGACTGTGGGGAAAAGTGCTACTTCGCAGGTTTTTCATTGTTTTTCAATAGTTAGAGGCTTCAAAACATATGGGTTCTTTGGGCAAGTTTGCTCAATAAATTGTCGGAAAGCCGTAGAGCACATAAAAAAATTTGACGGGAATGGTCTATTTCTTGATAATTTTCTAGAGGAATTTCTAATGAAATGAGGGAAGAATCTCTGAATGTATGGGTAATACCTGGAGGAACCTCTGGAGAAACTCCAACAATAATTTCTGTAAGTGTTTCTGAAAAAAAAAAACAGATTAATCCACCTAGTGGTGATAGTTTTTTCTATTTTCCTTGGTCACACGATTAATCTAGAATTTAACCATCTTATGAGAAAAATGCAAAAAAAAAAGGAAATTTTTCATTTTGTCTACAATGTGGCCTGAGCTCGCTAGTTGTTCATCAGGTTATCAAAAAGCCACAATTTTATCCAGGACACAACCGGTAGTCTTGAATGTGGTCTGAGCATACGTGCTTGATAACTGGGCATCAGCTTGTCAAAAAGTCTTGATTAAATGTGTCGCATGCATGGGTGTGATACATGGGAACCAAATGTATATTTTCTCACTTTCGAAGGGACCCCCGGAATCGGTTCCGGATCACTACCGGTTATCCCTTATATGTTCTGTGACTATTTTCTTGTTAACTATTTATCACGTTACTTAAAAAGCCGTGATTTGAGATGTCCTATGCATGGGTTTGGATCACTTTCAGATTTGACCACTTCCATCAGGATGCCCGGAACCGGTTCCGGAAAACTACCGATAGTTTCAAATGTTGTCTGAGCCAATTTTCGTAAATCATATAATCATATAATCGTAATCGTAAAACCCGCCATTTGATGTGTCCCATGCAAGGGTTTGGTTCACTTATATATTTGGCCACTTCTAGCGAGACACCTGGAACCGGTTGCAGAACACTACCGGTTCAGATATAGACTGAGACTATTTTCCTGTTAACCGTTCATCAGGTTATCGAGAATGCCGCGGTTTGATTTATCGCATGCATGGGTTTGGTACACTTTTCTATTTGACCACTTCTATCGGGACACCCGGAACCGATTCCAGAACACAACCGGTTCAAATATGGTCTGAAACTATTTTCCTGCATACCGTTTATCAGGTTATCGAAAGGGCCGCGATTTGATGTGTTTGGTTCACATTTATATTTGACCACTTCCGACGGGACATCCGGAACCGGTTCCGGAATACTACCGGTACAGATGTAGACTGAGACCTAGATTGAGACTATTTTCCTGCTTACCGATCATCAGGTTATCGAAAATGCCGTAGTTTGATGTGTCGCATGCATGGGTTTGTGGCATTTTCATGTCTGGCCCCTTCCTGGGGTACCGGTCCGGAACACCTAAATGACAATAACTCCGAAACGGCTGGACCGATCCGAATCATTTTCAATAGAAAACAATGGGACCAGATTCAGCGTCGAATGAACCATCGGTCATTAAAATCAGTTGAGGTTTACTACCAAAATGTGACGTGAGTTTATTTTGTACACACACATACACACAGACATCACCTCAATTCGTCGAGCTGCGTTGATTGGCCCTCTGGGCCTTCAATTGAAAAGTCATTTTTGGAGTGAACTCCAGTTTTGCCTTTCCAGTACACTTTGTGCACGAGAAAGGCAAAAATATTTGGATTTCTTAAGAGAAAATTCTGGAATAATTTCCAAAATAACCTCCGAAAGAATTTCTGAATCTCTTTTGAAAAAAAAATCTAAGTAAAAAGAAAATCGGGTTAAGTAATGTTCCTGTTTATTCCACTAAGAAAGGAACAGTACTAGACCCGATTTTCTGTTTACTAACAGGTATTTCAATAACATGAAATTGCAAAAAACGTTGACTTAAACACTCGCCTGAAACATGAAGCAACAAAGGTTGAACTGATGGTGAACGCATCACCCGCAACAAATGTATCATGCAAGTAGGACGCTCATAAGACCGGTGGTTCTTTACGAATACTGAGATAAAGACCATGATCGAGAAGGAAATGCAAAATGGGATTCTTCGATGGACGATCGGAGAACCAGCGAGTGGTGTGAACGAGTGCACATTTAATATGGTTGGACCGTTTGCATGCTGAGACCAAAGCCAAACATAGAAAACCAGCTGGTCAGGATTACCCGGTGAGTTCGTTCCTTATTATTACTTTTTATATTTGAACATGACATATATGGGGATTTCGGAGGGGTAGCCTAAGGAAGTTAAATGAACTGGTTTCCGGGCAAATGTTCGTGGGGTGGCCAGACTTTGTCACGAGATAACAATTATCATGTTGTTTTCCGAAGGTCTCCAGTGAATTTAGCTTACCCTGCTACAACAAACCATCAGGTAGATCATTCCGTTCCGGTATGACTCTGCAGCCATAGGTAATCCTTGCGCTGATGGTGGGTACACAATCATCATCATCATCATCATCACTAACAGGTATTTCAATAATACGCCCAGTTTTATCATCACCATCCTGGAGAATCTACTAAACGAGTTTCAAGAGAAATTTTTAATTACATTTCTGGAGAAATCTTAAAGAAAAACCTGCACCAACTTCTGTAACAATCATTGAAAAGAATTTCTCTAAGAATTCCCGAAGGAATCTCAGGAGAAATTTACGAGGAATCCCATGAACTAGTTCCTAGATAAATCATTCAAGAAATTTCATCAGAATGTCCTGCAGAAGATTCCATGAGAATACTTGGAGGAATTCCTGAAAGAACTACAGGAGGAATTCGTGGCGAAATTAAGTTTTAATCAGGCGCACATTAAAGTTATTTACATTTGCGTGTATCAGCAACCAGGTCTGATTTTACCATGACAGCACTGATTATAATGTCTTAAAACAATCTTAACTGCTATAGCATATGAGTTATGCTATCAAAGGAGTTATCAAAGTTTTTTGGTGAATGAATCATTTATTCTACAGTGATCAAGTGTGAATAGTAGCGAAAAGCCATCCTACGATGGCAAATAATCGTTTACGGTTTTACCGGTCGTTTCTACCTCTATTGAAAGTTTTAGCTTTTTCCTAAAAGAAAAATATTCCATTTCCCAGATCGCACTCCCGTCACCCAGATAAGACCTAGTTCCAATTTTAAACCAATTTAAATTCGCAACCGGCATCCCAACAGGACGGTTTGCTGCCTTAACGATTCTCTTCAGTCAGAATCCGCTCGACGACAACAACCCGCCACTAAATCTCGTTCAAACTGCAAAAGGATAAATTGTGCTCCTGTAGCTTACAAGTCCCGCAGCACCGCCACCAGCAAAAATACCAACATCAAAGCATTTTACAACTACTAAACGGCATCTTTTTGGCATACGCCCGGCTCGGCCACCAACAACGCAACGGATGAAAAGGTCAAACTCTCCGGGTTACGAATCAGATGTAGTCTGTGCTCAATCTTACGACCCTTTGGGCTAGATTAAAAACACCCTCAACGTGTAGCCGCCTGGTCTCGCTTTCGTTGTTGTCGTCGGTGGATGTTGGCTGTTTTCGCAACCGACCCATGTCAATACGCTTGGATGGCCGGGTTGTGTAAAGAGAACAAGTTGGATGATGGGTGGTTAAGGCCGTGGCGGTCGGTCGGTGGCGCGCGGTGTCATTCGGAGAATCTATATCCGCCCTGGGGGGCCTTGAGCATGGAATCTCAGCCTTACATCGCTACAACTGCTCTAGGAAGTGCCAATTTTTCACCCTGCCCTCTTGTGTCGTATACGCCACGGTTTCCATTCGGATTGGAGCAACAAACAACAACCACGAATGACACGACGGAACGAACCTTTTGCCTTTTCGCCCGCATGGAAAGCAATCCTTTTAAACATTTTTATCGCCAGCCAGCCACCAAGGAAGCGTCTTTTGGATACAGTCGGTGTCGGGAAGACGGTGAGTGGTTGTCAAGAGGGCAAGAAGCCGAGATTAAGCTCACCGGGATAAGGTTCGAGAGTAGCCTCGTAAAGAGTAGTGAACAATGGCTTGTATTTTAGCCAGGGGAAATGGTGGTCTATTTGGGAAACACCTAGACGCGATGTGATCGGTGAATTTGGTATCGAACGTATGGCCCAAGTATTTCCTGACTTTCAGAATTGTAGAAATGTGTCAAGAAATCATACTATTGCAGTATGTAGGACGTACTTTTTTGAATTTCAAGCGTTCAGTTCTAACTGCTAGCCTAATAAGGGGCTGTCCATAAACCAGCGGTCATTTTTTATAGATTCCGAAAGAAAGCCTGGAAAAATTCCTGAAGGAATCACTGAAGAAATTCTTGAAAGAATTTCTGAAAGAAATCTCTTTAGAAATTCCTGGAGAAATTCCTTAGGAATTTCTGGAGAATACCTGGATCAATTCTTGGAGAAATTCTTGTTTTGATTCGTGAAAATATTCTTGGTGGATTTCCTGAAGGACTCCCTGGAGAAATGCCTGGATGAAATCCTAGAGGAATGCCTGACGGAATTCTTGAGGGAACTTCTTAAGAAATCCCTGGAGGATTTTCTAGGGAGTTCCTGAAGATCCTTGAAGGAATTCCTACAGGAATCTCAGGAGGAATTCATGCAGGAATCCCTGAAGGAATTCTTGGCATAATGCCAGTATTAACTCCGGGAGGAGAATTTCCTGGAGAAATATACGTATTTACATATTTCTGAAGGAATTCCTGGAGGAATTTCTGCAGGAACTCCTGGGGTAATTTCTAGTGGAATTCTTAGTGGTATTCCTGGAGGGGTCCCTGAATGAAATCCTGGAGGAATGCCTGGAGGAAGCCAAGAGGTATTCCTTAAAGAATTCCTGGAGGGATTCCTAGAGCAATCCCCAGAGAATTCCTTAGAATAACTCCTGCAGGAATGTCTGGAGGAACCCCTGGAGAAATTCATGAAGATATTCCTGTAAGAATTCCTAGAGAAATTCCTTGCCAAATCTCCAGAGTAACTCCTGCAGCAATCCCTGAAGGAATCTGTAAAGAAATCCCTGGTAGAATGTCTGGAGGATTTTCTTCAAGAAGAATCTTCAGGTAGAATCTCTTGAAGAATTGCTGTAGGAATCCTTGAAAGAATTCCTGGGAGAATTCCTGGAGGAATCTCTAGTGCAATCAAGAGGAATTCTTTGAGGCATCTGTAGAGGAACCTGGAGGAATCTTTGGAAGAATTCCTGGAGGAGTCATTGAGGAATCTCCAGAGGAACTCCTGTAGGAATCCCTGCATAAATTCCATGAGGAATCCCTGGAGGGATATTTAGTAAAATCTATGGAGGGTTTCTAGAGGATTGTCTTCAAAAATTGATGGAGAACTTTAAGGAAGAATCCCTGCATGAGTTCCTGGAGAAATCCTTGGAAGAATTCCTGGAGGAATCCCTGGTGGAATTCCTAGCGGAATCTCAAGAGACATTTTTAGAGGAATTCCTGGATGAATCCCCCCTTCAGACGAATCCCTGAAGGAATTCAAAGAGAATTCCTAGAAGAATTATTGAAGAAGTTTCTGGATAAATCTCTCAAGAAATTTCTGGAGGAATCCTAGGAAGAAATCCAAGGATCAATTTCTGAAGAAATTCCAGAAGGAGGTTCTGAAGAAACCGCAGGAGGAAGAATTTAAGAAATCACTGAAATTCTTAAGGATATCTTGAAGGAATCCTAAAAAGAGTAGGTAGAGGAACTCTTGGAAGCAGTTCCTAGAGGGATCACTTAAGGAATTCCTGAAAAAAAAAAAGCAATCGGAATCTCGGAAGCAATGCCAAGAGGAATTCCTAGGGAATCCCAAAACCTTTCCTGGGGAAGATTCTAAAAAAACTCCAGGAGAAATTCATGAAGGAATCCCAACAAGA
Organism: Aedes albopictus; assembly: GCF_035046485.1. Lineage (NCBI taxonomy): Eukaryota > Metazoa > Arthropoda > Insecta > Diptera > Culicidae > Aedes > Aedes albopictus. Next base: position 476,517,967 of record NC_085137.1, on the reverse strand, counting down.
GTGTTTGTAGGCGTTTTTAAAATACTCCCGGAAATTGTTCCTAGAAGAATCACAGAAGGGATTCCCGGGAATTTCTGGAGAAACCCCATGAGGAATCCTGGAAGAATTTCTGTAGGAATCCCTGGGTAAAAATTCTGAAGAAATCCATGTGTGCAGTAACTTCAAGACGAACTATTGAGGCAAGAATCGGAATTTGTGGAACAACATTTAGAGCAATTCCTGGATTAATTTTTGAATAATCTCTAGTGAAAATTTCTGAAAGATTTTCTGGAAGACATTCGAGCAGAAATTCTTTGAATAATTCCAGATGGAATTATTGGAGCAATCCCTAGTGGAATTTGTAACCTTCGAAGAAGTTTCCACCATAAAATCTGCCCTTTGGTGTACTTTGCCTTATGATCATAACACCAATGTTAGTATATGTAAAAGAAACGTGGGTGCTGCAGCCGGTATTCTTACCCAAGAGCAAGATGGCTCTGAGCGAGTAATAGCCTATTTTTCGCATAAGTTAACCACCCCGCAACGCAACTATCATGCGTGCGAGAAGGAGACGCTAGCGGCTTTATTAGCCATCGAAGCATTCCGCGGGTATGTCGAAGGCGCCCACTTTACCTTAATAACGGACTCGTCAGCCCTATTACATATTATGACCACAAAGTGGAAAACCGCTTCCCGCTGTAGTAGGTGGTGTTTAACCTTGCAGCAATACGACATGACCATTCAACATAGGAAGGGAAGGGACAACATCGTCCCAGATGCTCTTTCCAGAAGCGTAGGAGTGGTTACGACTCGTTCCACGTCAGCTTGGTACGATAAAATCTTAGAAGAGGTCAAAAATAACCCTGATGACAATGTGGACTATCGAATTGAAGATGGAAATCTTTTTAAGTTCGTTTCAACTCCGAACCTACCCTACGATCATCGGTATGAGTGGAAATATGTTCCACCTGCCTTAGATCGGGAAAACATTATTCGTGAAAACCACGACGGGTCAATGCATCTTGGAGTAGACAATGCATTGATCGGATAAGACAACGTTAGTTCTGGCCAGGACTTGCCAACGAAGTTCGCGAGTACATACAAAATTGTACGACTTGTAAGGAAGTCAAAGGTGCTTCCGTGCCTGTTGTCCCTCTTATGGGTGACCAAAGAATCACGAAGCACCCGTGGCAGATAATAGCGATAGATTTCATTGGTCCCTTACCACGTAGCAAGAAAGGACACCAACATATTCTGGTCATATTAGATCTTTTCAGTAAGTGGATCATGCTAATTCCTGTGCGCAAGATCGACAGTGCCTCATTATGCACAATCGTTCGCGATCAGTGGTTCTTCAGGAATTCTACACCTGAAGTAATCATAACGGACAACGCCTCGTGCTTTCTATCGAAAGAATTCAAGCTTCTTCTTGAACGCTTCAATATTCGGCACTGGCTTAACGCCAAGTACCACTGTCAAGCGAACCCCGTTGAGCGGGTAAAAGAAGACCAACGATTGTGGGATTCTAAACTATCAGAAATAGAAACTATTTTAAATTCCTCAGTTCATTCTGTGACTAAGATGACTCCCTTTTTCATCACACACGGTCACGAACTGTTTGTAAAAGGATTCGATCATAAGAACCCACCAGCCGATCCGGATCAAACCCTTGAGCAACGTTCCGACACCCAAAGGAAGTTGTTCGAGAAAATCTACGTTATTGTAGAAAAGAATCTCAAAGATGCTCACGAGTCTGGAAAGCAAAGATACAATCTCAGACATTTGGCATGCATCTCATCTTAAACCTGCTTAATTTGCATATGGATGAATCTTGGCTATTACAAAGGCGAAGAGATTCAGCAATAATCCTCGGATAAACTTGACCATTCGTTTTCTGTGCGAACCATATCAATCTTCAAACTCGTCAGGATCCAACGCTTCAGCAACAAACTAAAAATAAACAAACGAGAACAAGCGTTAGAAACATTAGAATGATCGAAAACCGTGTCACGATTTCCTTCGAAAGCAATAAAATTTTCACATTTTTCCTAGTAAGATGAAAAGTAGAAGTTGTTTTGATATACCAAACAAGATTGAACGATTGTCATTAGTTTGATAGATCGTTTCGATTGTTCGAATTTGAATATCGGCTCACATCCCTCGCATATTATGGTCATGAGTTCGAATCGAGCACAGAATTTGAATTTCTTCACAAAATCAAATTAAGTTTTTGTCTGCGTCCGAAATGGACCAGCCTTTGTTTTAACTTAATTAGCGATTGATTAAGTTTCACCATAAGACGATTGCGTCTATGATCCAGGAGTAATTAGAGATCTTTTAGAATTAGTCAATGTACAGTAGGCTGCGGCTTATTTTTCAAAAGTTGTTGAAACCTGGAATTCGTAAGCTCTTTTGGATTCAAATGACACAAAAAGAGAAACCTCTGAGTTTAAGCCAAAAATATTGAGATTTAGAGGTCGCGCAATCGCTTCAAAGTCGAATTTTCGAGTAATAAAAAGGTGTTTCCACTTCAAGTGCCATAATTTTCAACCAATTTGCTATCTTTTTTTATGAATTTCTCACAAATTAAATTTCGAATAAACTCGTAGAACATCATTTTTTTCCAAAGTCACGCAAAATATGAGTTTTTGAAGATTTAATTCATTTTTTTCTTCTTTTTACAAAAATTTTTAACTTTAGAGTCCTAAAACTTTTTAACCGTTTGACCAATTTTAAATTTTTTAGCTTGCTTTTGTAGATATTTTTGTTGCCTAAGAATGCTGTGAATAAAGTGTACCTTTAAAAAAACGTTTCAAAATAGATAAATACCAAAAACCATTCAGAAACACGTATTTTATTGGAAAAATCAGAATTTTGGCAAAATTTTAATTCAGACTCTAGTTTAATTTTAAAACACTTCACTAATACTTTACTTTTGCAAAAGAAAATAAAAAATGAATAACTCTTTTAAAGAAAAACTAGAAAGGACGAGCAAATTCCTTTTAATTCTACACACAGTAGTAGAATTAAAAGGAATTTGCTCGTCCTTTCTAGTTTTTCTTTAAAAGAGTTATTCATTTTTTATTTTCTTTTGCAAAAGTAAAGTATTAGTGAAGTGTTTTTAAATTAAACTAGAGTCTGAAGTAACAAGTTCTACTAAAAGCTCTAAAGTAATAGTAAAGAAAATTTTAATAGTTTTCATGCTTAGTTTCGGGCTCAAAGTGAAAAAAAATATTCTCGATTATCATATGGAAGCCTTAAACTTCAGTTTTTGGAGTGTTCTGAATCAAAAAATATTTTCATGTTCGAAATGCGAGAAAAAAAATTTGAAAAAAAAACCCTCCAATGTGTTCCATATCCCTAAATATGAGGCTAAGTATCTGGTTACGAGTAAAAATTGCGAATAATCGTCAAAAACTCCAATTTTGCATGAATAAATCAAGTTTTAAGGCATATTTTGGCAGTTTTTGGTGAAAAGTATCATAAAAATGACTACTTTGATGAAAAGTTTGTTTAGGACAAAGATAGCCAATAAAAATATCTACAAAAGCAAGCTAAAAAATTTAAAATTGGCTAAACGGTTAAAAAGTTATAGGGCCCTAAAGTTAAATTTTTTTGTAAAAAGAAGAAAAAAAAATGAATTAAATCTTCAATAACTTATATTTTGCGTGACTTTGGAAAAAAAATGATGTTTTACGAGTTTATTCGAAATTTAATTTGTGAGAAATTCATAAAAAAAGATTAAAAATCGATTGAAAATTGAGAAAGTTATGGCACTTGAAGTGAAAACACCTTTTTATTACTCGAAAATTCGACTTTGAAGCGATTGCGCGACCTCTAAATCTCAATATTTTTGGCTTAAACTCAGAGGTTTCTCTTTTTGTGTCATTTGAATCCAAAAGAGCTTACGAATTCCAGGTTTCAACAACTTTTGAAAAATAAGCCGCAGCCTAATGTACAGGTAGTAGTAAGTTAGGTTAAAGTCGCGCGAATGTGTGAATGAACGAGAATGGATGATAGTGTAAAGGATACCCGTTTGAAAGACAGATGAATGAAAGTATGAATGAAGTAATATTGAATGCACTAGTAATCAGGAAACGTACCGTACCGAGTATTAGCGTTCCTCAAGGAGTGAGGGAGTATAATTGAACGCACTTTGATAGAGAGACAGGTTTTCTCAGAAAAGGATAAATAGAATGAATAAATCGTATCGTAACCACTGAAGATCTAAAAACAAATGTGTATCCAAAAGAACCTTAAAACAATGGTTATTAATATTTTTTTTGATCCGGACCTACTACCCACAGGTGTAAAGATTGTTGGAATTGACTATAAACTAGGTATAATTAAAGAAAAATTACCCAAACTGAGTAATTTTTCCCCGAGGAGGAGGACATTGTAACCTTCGAAGAAGTTTCCACCATAAAATATGCCCTTTGGTGTGCATTGTTTTATGATCATAACACCAATGCTAGTAAATGTAAATCTCATGCAAAAGGAAATTTTGAATTGTTAAAATAATATCGATTAAAATGCATATTTTAGAACCGTATTGCCCATGGAATAAAATGAAAAAATCAGATAGGGCATTCGAAGATAGGTAGCGTTAGCTCGACTCGCATACTCGGCTATTTTCATCTTGTAACCAAGACCAGCACTCAATTCTTCGAAGCCAGCAATGTGTGAGGAAGGAATACAATTCTTATTGGGAAATTATGTATGCGTGGAACCTATGCCTCATCCGATAGGAGGGAAATCTACCCAAAGGGGATAAAAACCCTCTGCACCCACCATGAGAGCTCTTAATCCTGGGAAGCATCGAAAAGTGTACAGAGTGCTATTTCAAAAGTTATATTCAGGCTAAGCCTGTTCTAAGTGATAGTTAGTGACACGTTACAATATCAGCTCGCTAATCGTCAAAGAGTGTTACCTTGCGACTGAGTATCGTGATTCACAGAATTCCAACCGTGTAGTGAGTTTCCGTGAAGGTTCAAGGACCTAAACGACACGTGTTGAAGAGTGCTAGTGGTAGACGATCTCCGAACTATCGGCACTGGGACCTCCCAGGTGTTCCATCGGCCGTCCGTCGAAATACGGCCAACTCAAGCGCTCCTGAGAACTGTGGCAAGTTATTCCCGCCACCCTCAAGCCAAGTCATCGGATTCCCACCTCCCGCGGCCACGTGACGCATCCACAGGACACGTGGTACCCGACAACAGCCCAGCGAGTCACCGAGAATCGTCGAGAACCGTGAGTTGAGTGTTTTAAAGCTAGGCCACCAAGATTTAGAGTTTTCAATAAATAATAGGTCATAAAAAATCAATTTTACTTGTGTCGCGTAGTCCCTTTTGCATGCACTAAAGAAGGCGGTTTGAGGTGAAACGGATTTAAGTCGTCAGAGTGGTCTAAAGGTGAGTATTCTCTAGTGTTAATTGTCGGCCCTGAGATCGATAGAGGTGAGCTGGCCTAGGGCGTGCGGACGTCCATGCCCCAGACGCGTGGGCATCATCGGCAGTTACAAATTGTGGAAGGAATTTATGGAGAAATCCTTGAAGAAATCTCTAGAGGAATACGTGCAGAAATACCTTTACGAATCTCTGGAGGAATTCTACTTTATCGATCTTGTTGCCGTCCTTTTCATGCTCACGTTACATCTGTCGACCTGAGAGTTTGTTGTCAGTCATTTTCAGGTTAGGTTCGTTGGTCCAATAAAGAATAGTTGGTTTTCAACCTTAAACGATGCAAATCAACAAAAAAAAAATGTGAACAAAAGATCACGTTCGCAAAAGATGGTTGCGTTAATTTGAACTTCACAGTTTGCACAAATTGTGATTGAAATAAATCATTTTCCTTAAAATTCTCCTCAATGCACTCCTAGAAAATTCATGGTACATGAGTTGGGTGATCTAGGTCATCAAAACTACTGGAATTCAAGAAATTTAGCCACGTTGATGTCCATTAGACCTCGCAATGCTACGAGCAACTCGATTCTGTGGTAGTTGGACATTCCTTGAAATACAAATGGCCTTCAAAACACTATGAAGTTTGGGTGAAGACTTCTACATACTAGATCATGCTTAAATTGTAAAAAAATGTTCGTGGAATGTAGTTTATACTGCTAATGGAGATTCAGTGCACAACTATAATGCTTTTGGTATATTCATGGAATAGTTCAGGCTTTCCAAACTATTTTGGAATTAGGACCCTCAAGGTCTACAGGCTCTACTCTTGTTTCTGTTCACTCTATCGGCATAATTCTTTCATGATTGTGTCTGTTGCACCTCATAATATTACGAGTATCTCTATGTGTTGCTATTTAGGTGTCCACTAGCATGCAAATGGACCCAATATATTTTAGAGTGTGGGTCGCATCGCAATATCTGTGAATCTTAGGATATTTTTTATTATAGCGAATGCTCGCGGAACATAATCTACGTTATTCTTAGAGCCTCGGAGGGAGTGCAATTCTGATAACTAAGTAACATTCACTTGGTGATCTACATAATCCAAACTATTCTGGAATTGGGACCTTTAAAATCCACAAACTCTAGTCTTGTATCTCTTTACTTTATCGGTGTAGCTCTTCCAAAAAATCCTTAAAGAATACCTTCGAGATTTTCGCCAAGTATTTCTCAAGGAATCTTTCCTGGTACATACCAAGAATATCTGTAAATAATTCCTGGAAAAATTCCTCCAGGAATTTTTCAAGAAATTCCTCGATTTTTTTCCAGGAGTTCCTTTTAGAAATCTACCAGAAATTCCCACAATAATACCTCCAGGAAATCCTCATAAACTTCTTCCAGGAAATTCTCCAAGCATTGCCACAGGAATTCCTCCAACAGTTTCTCCAGGAATTCCTCGAAGAATTTCTCCAGAAACCCGCAGGAAATCGTCCATAAATTCTTCCAGAAATTAATCCAGAGATTCATCCGAGATTACTCTCAGACGTTTCTCCAGAATTTTCTTCAGGAATTCGTGAAGAAATTTTCGAAGGAATTCCAACAGATTTTTTTCCAGGAACTTCTTCAGGAATGCCTCGAAGAATTCTTCCAGAATTCCTCCAGGGATTTTTTATTAATTTTTTTCAAGAATTCCTCCAGAAATTTCTTCATGAATACCTCCAGGAGCCTTCAGGAAACCAGGATAATTCCTCAAGAAAATACTCCTGGAATTACTGTAAGAATTCGTCCGAGAATTCCTTCAGGGATTTCCCCAGAAATTCTTCCGAAAATTGTTAAAGAATTGCGCCCGAAATTCCTTCGGCAACTCTTTCAGGAAGTCCTCCAGGATGTTTTTCAGGAATTCCTCCAGGAACTCTTTCAGGAATTCCTTAATAAATTCTTCTTGGAATTCCAACAGGAAGTCCTCCGAGAATTCCTCAGGAAATTTCTCCAAGAATTCATCCAGGAATTCCTCCAAGACATCTGCCTAGAATTCGTCCAAGAATCCCTCCTGGAATTCCTTCAAAAAATCTTACAGCACCTTCCCCAATAATTTCACCGAAGGCCCCTTAATGATTTCTACCAAGAATCCTTTCAGAAATTTCTCTACAAATAAAGCCTGCGCACTTTAGAATCGGTACACTTTCAACCGGCTGCCGCTCAAAAACGGTGTCACTAGGAAAAAAGTGTTGTTAGAAGCAATTGAAGCTTATATATTGTAGTTTGTAGGAAAAATATAAAATTTGCTGTTTTAATATTTTTAGATGAACTATTAATCTGAATTCGTAAATAGTGCCAGTTTTTTCTGCACACATTGAGCAAAAACCAATCAATGTCAGATTCAAGATTTGTGTAGGAATATATAATTATCAAACCCACCAATTACGCAGTATAGAATAGTTCTTGGTATTATGATTGTTGATTAAAGGAGGTAAGATATTCCATGAGTGTTTTAAAATTTCCAATATAGCTATGGTGAGCCTTTGAAGGGTTTTATGGAAAATCAAAGACTTGCACAGATATTTAAGGTCAAAAAAGTTGTTTTCGCATAAGCTTTAGTTCGGCAAATACGCATACGGGAAGGATACTATACGAATAGTATTGGTATACAAGAAACCAATGATTTGATGCAGAACAATATAAATAATCGTGGCTCGAAAGCTGTATGGACTATTGCTGACGAAATTCATTGGATGTGTTTTGATAGCGTGAAATATCTAACGATTTTTTGAATAAAACTGAATCTACTCAGAAGTTTTTCATTTGTGATCATAGAATCACATCTATAGTTCCATAATCTATATGGTTTTCAGTGTTTTATCCATGAAAACTATCTTATTTTAGGCTAATTATGAGGAGTTAGTCTTGTGACTGTTAATTTCCGACTACTGTGAGGGAAAACTGCTAATAATTCCAAACATAATCCAGGTTTCGATATGAATTAAGTTGGGCCACTTGAATTGGGGAATTGTAGATCCAAAAAAACGATCTCAGAATATATTTTTTCATAAAAAATTAGTTTGAGTAAAATTATTTTTTGAATATAGTGTGAATGGACAATAAGGCTATAAGTTTATTATAGTCTTGTGAACCATATTTATTAAGAGTTTAATGTCGTAACTTGTTTTAAGCATATGTTTGATGAGTACAATGTTGTTTCTTCTTGAAATATCAGCCCGTAAACTGTGAAATTTAAAAACATTGACGATCATTGGTTTGTGCAGAATAAAATGGCATAAATTTCACAATCAGGTCAAAATTTTATCTTGAAGAAATAAAAACTGACTTTTTCATATTTTTCCTACAAAAAACAATGAATAAGCTTCATTTGCTTTTTACAACATTTTTTTCTAGGTTAAACCGTTTTTGATCTGCAGCCGGTAGAAAGCGTACCGATTCTAAAGTGCGCAGGCTTTACTTCCAAGATATTGCTTAAAGAATTCATTTAAAAATACTGCAGAAAAACCTTCGTGAATACCTCCAAGATTATTTAGTAAACCTTCAGAAATTCCTCAACAAAATATATCTGGGACAACTCCAGGGATTCCTTCGAGAATTCCTCCAGGAATTGCTCCGAGACTTTGTCCCAGAATTCCTCCGAGAATTCTATTAAGAATTCCTCTAAGAACCCATCAGGAAGTGTGTGATAGTCAGGGAATGGAATTATCAGAAAATTGAGACGAAAATTGGCATTTTCCGAGCAACCGAACAATTCAACGATTCTTTTTCCAGCGAGAAATGTTTATCGTTCGCTGCTGTTGTCAACGACCAAAGATAGCCGAAAACTGAAAATCGCTCTTGCCATTTTCGCTATCCAACTTTATCCACCTTGCCGGTTATCGCGATAATTATCAGGAGGCAAATAACAAAAATTGTGCCGCCAATGGGATTCAAACCTAGACCCTCCACAAAAATGTTTCTTAGCGCGCACCATAACCACGCGACCACACAAGCTGCTCGAAAGGAGGAAGAAATTTGATTCATAAAAGCTACCTTTGGTGGCGACGGCCAGACGGAAAGGCGAACAAAGCGCAGAGAGCAAACCAGCCTTCTTTTCATTGCTGGCGATAATCCGTTTTCGGCGCTGCGGAACGAGCGAGAACACATTCTCGGGAGAAAACCGGGTCTGAATTTATCGCACGTCTTTTTTCGCCGATAATGCGTGTGAGAGAGTTTTCTATAATCGCGATCGTGATCGATAATTTCATTCCCTGGTGATAGTGGATGCATACTAATATATGTTTACCTGAGGTAGAAGGGAAGGTAAAAATGATAGGACAGGGAAAATACAGGTAGAGGAATAGGATCGTTATACACGCATAAGCGTACCATAACGGGTTAAAACAGCTTCCTGAAAAGGACACTGTAATAACGCATAAGCATACCACAATGGGTAATTTACCATAGCGGGTCAAGAACAACAAAACATCCTGAAGATTCAGGTTTCTGAAGTACTGAATAGCCGCCTAGCGTACGTAATGTAGGAATAATAAATTAGAAGCAGTGAGAGGCAAGTTTAATTTTATGCACTCTCATCCAGTGTTATTTATTAAGCGAGAACATTTAAAACTATAATGAAATCTGTAAAAGTAAATCAGTCTCCAGAAAATATGAAATCCGAACCCTTTCATGATACATCTATCCTGTCGTTAAGTTGATGGGACAATTTCATATTGTGGTATGAAATTTACATATTTTTTTCAAAAAAAAAAACTTCTACTTCTTAGAGGAGGGTGGATGTGTTATAGTGGATTCAAACTAATATTGCGCGCAAACCCCAAAATTTTATTCCCACCTTTGGCTTTCCGCGCCGAAGACCCAGCGCCAGATTCGGCGACAAAGAAAACTGACGGCAGTCGCCGGACAGTTGGCAATCCTGATATTTGACGGCGGCCGCCCGGTAGTCATGGGAGTGGAATGTTGTCACGCAAATAGATCTTTTCGCTGAAAATGCATGTGTATTGAGTTATTGTTGACACATTTTCTGCAGTGTTAGTGTGAAATTCAGCGATTTTCTGTATCGCGTAAGCCTTCGCTGGAAGAAAACGTCATGTTGTTCAGCTAAGCAAGGAAAATTTTCAGTGAAAAAAGCAATATACATATGTACCAGTCGGCAACGACGCATGGCACATCTTGTGATCGCAGTAGGCATGGCAAATCATAGCCACCCGCGTCGTCGTCACTCGTCGCGTAACGTCAAAGTGCAAAAGTGCGTGTGAATTCCCACAGCCCCCACTTGCTCACGGTTAACCTAAAGCGCACAGGAAGTTCTCCAAAAATTCCTCCAAGATTGTTTCCAACAATTTCTCCAACATTCCAGAACTTCTTCCAAAATTCCCTTCCATGAATTACTTCAGGAATACCTTCAAGAGTTCTTTCAAGAATTCCACCAAGAATCTCTCCAGGAATTTCTCAAGGAATTGCTTGGAAAATTCTTACAGGAATTCCTTCAAGAACTCCTACAAGATCTTTCAGGAATTTCTTAAAGAATTTCTTGTAGAAATTTCTGAAGAAAAACCTGAAGGAATTCCTGGAGTACTTTCTGGAAGAATTCATGTTGTGAAGGAATTTCAAAAGAATTATCCTTGGAGGATTCTTAGATGAATTCCTGAGGATTTCCTTAAGGAATTCCTGAAGGATTTCCTTGAGGTGTTTCTGGAGGAATGTTCGAAGTAATTTTTAAAATTTTTATTTTCGGAAAAAAGTTCTGGAATACTCCTTTTAGGAATTCCTAAAGTACTTCTTGGAATAATTCTTGGAGGAAATCCTGCTTGAATTCCTGGACAATTTTTTGGAGTATATCCTGGAGGAATTTCTGAAATATCTCTTATAGGAATTACTGGAGTATTTTGCGGAACAATTCCTAGAGTTATTCCTGTAGTAATTCCAGGAGGAATTCGTAGAGTAAATCCTGGAGAAATTTCTGTATGAGTTCCTGAAGAAATTACTAGAATACTTGCTGGACGAATTTCTGGAATATATCGTGGAGTATATTCTTGAGGAATTCCTGGACGGATTCTTGGAGAGATTCTTGCTTTTATATGATTTTGCAAGATAAACTCGCATAGGCAAAACAATCCTGATCCTACAATGACTGACTTCAAGCATAATCTCGTTGACACCTGATCCGAGCTGACACTATGTCACCTCTTCACACGTCCAAGGGCAAAACCGGAATAAGCAAACACACCTTCCTACAAAATACATTCAACAGCTTCATGTGAGTGTCAACATTAGTCAGTGAAAGTAGGGCATCGCTTCAATGTCTGCCAGGCAACGTGACGGTGGCGGAGACGAAGCCATATCCGGTAGATTTCCACCTACATTCATCCGAGTTCGTCTCATTAAATTTGGCATGCTTCGTTTAGGCCTCGACCGGGCTTCCGAGAACCGAGATCTGCATTCCGATGATGGTACTCAAGGACGTAACCGCACCGCACCGCCACCACCTCATCCAGCCACGGGTGTTCGCAAGTTGTGGTACACTAAGTGGTGTGGGGTGGATGGTGGGTGGGCTGAGTCTCATTTACTGTCATTTGCGACAACGACGACGAACGGCGAACGCTGTTGGTGCGATTTCACTGCCATGCGGTGATGATTGAAGCTCACCAGCAGACAGACGTGGATGATGGGAAGCGTGTTGGTTTGATCTTCGTCGGTTGCGGTGCGGTGGTATGGGGCCACGATGATGGGAAGAGCAGAATGGATTCCAAAAATCACATGATTACCCAAAGTTGTTTGGAGATACATATTTGGCTTGCCATGGAGACATCGACCGTGCTATTGGGAAAGGTCATTTTGGAGTTTCATTCATCTGGTTAATGATGGAAAATTGTTATAAATACACGGCTCGACTTTGCTTTGAGATGTGAGTTTTCAAGCTCAAATAGTATTTCAATCGATTTTTGATATAAATATATGTCATTGTGTAATATAATTAATACTGAAGTTTTTAAATCGTTTTTGCGTGTCTCTTACTGGCCAGGACACTCCCAGGATACTCACAGCTTACGCCAGGGCTTTTTTTTTTTTTTTTTTCTGTTCGGGTGAGCCACTGCGACCAGTATTTAGATCTTTTGTGGCATTACCCGTATCCTTAGTATTTAGTGCATGTCGTACTACTCCATTGTCATTGAGAGGCAATGAAGCATCGATTTCTGTACAGTTCCTGTTTTGTTATCCCAGAAGTGTAAGAAATCGATTGCGATGAAAAGGTTCCGTTATCATAGAGATTTAAATCTTAGTGAAAGAGCGCCCCTAATCAAACACAATCCATTTGCATTCTGAGAAAAACAAAACGGTGGTACTGATATTTATCCATGCATCGGAACTCTAGCCCCATCCATGTCTTGCTTCTAGTTTAGTCCCAGGACAACAAAGAAAAACCCGGGACTTTAGGCTAGTTGCAAAACTCTGTCAAATTAGAGAATGTGTTCTGCAATAAGAATGCACGTGAGTCCTTGAATTACCAGAACTTAACAGTCCTTGATAGGTTAGTACGCAATCAGATACGTAAAGCATGTTTGTTTTCCTAACATCAAGTGTAGTCTCGGGTAGGCAAAGTCCGATTCTTTAACTATCAGCAAGGCAGAATAAATGCAATTTTAGAAACTGTCACTAGTAACAAGGACTTTGTACCATGAATCCTTATTACCAAAACACATTACCCCAACTTGACAAACCGGAGGTCACTAGGGTTCGGTTTGGTAGATCTTGAACCGTAACGCAACACATAAAGGCGATCTACCAACGTTACGGGCTCCGTTAAAGATCGAGCATATTTTAAACCCCCTCAACCATTCATCCATCAGCACGGGTCGCCTGACACCTTGGATTGGGGTTCCCTGTTTAGTGGACTTTTACCCCCGGAACAGGTGGTCCGTAGTGTTATTCTTAGCCAATTGAGACAACCGCTACCGACACTACACAGCTATCTAGGCTGATCGGGAAAAGAAGTTAACATTGATGGTTAACTTCATATGGACCCGAACAGCCCGATACGCCAGGGCTTCATCAGGCTTCTTTAGTAGTTGAGTGCTGGTTGGTAATCGACTATTTTAGGCGTTAGTGATGCCAGCCAGTTGGAACGCTGGTGCGTGCGGGTAAAGAGGAGAGATCGATAAAGCACTTACAAAAAATAGCAAAAATTTACAATGCTATAATCTCCTGTTTTGAGTTAGATGACTACAAAAATGTCCTGCTGAAGAGCAGGAACGATCTCCCTACACTGTTTGAATAGGATTTCAAGACGCTTTGTCGTTAAATCTGCACGACACTTCCTGATTTTTCCAACTCCAACAAACAAAGCTGTTCGCATTTCCTCCGTTCGTTTGTACTGCTGTCTGTATTTTCTTTCCCCGAACTGTTTGTCCTTTTTTCCGAACATTTGCACACTTCACCGTCTCCCAGGATCATGAATGGAGCAGCATTCAAACGAACGAACAAACAATAATGAAAAGAATTTCAGGGAAGTGCGCACAGACGGATTGTAAATATAGGTAGAGAGCTACCAGAAAAAAAGCACACCCCATTGAGCAGCTTCCGGTTTGCTCCGGGAGGAGAAAATCTAGCTTCGTTTTTGTGAGTACCTACCATACACACGGGAAACAGAACCACAAGATGATTCAAGCAGAACTGTGTCGGAGACAACCTTCAAACCACTGGCCGTGTTAAGAGTTTTGGTCGTTTCACTTGAATGGATTTCTTTTCTTTTTGGTGCAATGAAGGTAGGATTGAATAGCAAAAGTCATCTTGAAAACGGCAGAATCTATTTATAGAACCGTACAGGAGATTAGGTTTTATTTACGCGGGAATGGCCGGAACAACAACTCTGGCAAGGGTAACACTTATTGTACAAGACGTAGATGTAGTGTGGGTGTTCCAGTAAGCGCTTCAAGTTCCGAAGATGTTTGTTGACGGATTGGATGGAAGAGTATTGTTGTGATTTTCTGGGAAGGAAAAGTTGTTTAGTTTGGATTACAGGTGCTTGTATGTATGACGAGACAGATGGTAAAAAAGACTGCAAACATACAGTTGAGGGATTTGTTGACTTGATTGTGCCGGAAATGTTCAATACACTACCAGCACGAAACAATAATGTAGCACATCATGTCCCTTAACAAATAGAAAACTGTTTGTGAAGTATTTTCCAAGTACAGGTATGAGTTTTTCTTTCTGTTTTTTTCGTTAATCACTAAGGCTGAGAAAAAATAGCTGTATAATTAAGATGTGAAAATAAGTTTTAGACTGAACATTGGCGAGGCATCGTAGCAGAGGCAAGTCCAGAGGCTTTTGACCATTGGCGTAGCTAGGGGGGTTCCAGGGGTGCCTGGCACCCCCTAGAACAAATTTGGCACCCCCTAGATTTTTCCTAGACAGTCACCTAAAATTTAAAACTTAACACTTTCCTTAGGATTTTCCCGGCAGTCCTGATGGGGTCACATATTTGAAATTTCTGCAGAGATAGATCCAGCAATTTCTCATAGGATTTCTTTGGAAATTCTTATTGATACTTCTCGGAATTCTTCTATGGGTTCCTCTAAAAATTTCTATTGGGATTCCTTTAAGAATTCCTGGTGAATTTTTTCAAGACGATCTTCCTGGGATCCGTTCAGAAGTTCCTCTGGTGATTCTTCCAGGAATTCCTTAAGAGATTTCATTCAGAGATTCTTCCAGAAATTTTTCATGGAATTCCTCCAGGAGCTTATATTGGCCTTCCTCCAGGAATTGTGGCTAAGATTTCTAAGGCAATTCCTGCTGTGATTATTTCAGCAATTTCTCTTAAAGCTCCTCAAAAAATTCTCACTGTGGTACCTTTAGGAATTCTACTTGGAAAATTCTTCCGGAAAATCTCCCTGGGATTTTTCTAAAAATCCCTTCGGTGATTCTTCCAGAGATTTCTTCAAGGATTTATCCAGGACTTCTCCAGAGGTTCTTCCAGAAATTCCACAGGGGATTTCTCCAAGAACTTCCCCCCAAGAATTTCAGCTGGAATTCCTCAAGTTATTCCCATCAGGACTCCTTCAGAATTACTTCTAGGGATTTCTCCTGGCGTACATACTTGCTGTAATACTTTCGGGAAATCTTCCGGAGATTCCTCCAGAAATTCCTCCTGCAATTCCATCAGGGATTTCTCAAGTATACTTCTACCGATTCTTTCTAGCAGAATTGTAAGTATTTCTGCAGGCATTTATTAGAGGAACTTCTCTTAGGATACCCTCGGTATTCCTGATTCTAAGATTTTTCTAGAAATTACTTCTATGATAACTCCAAAAATTCTAGGAGTTCCTCGCGATATTACAGGTGGGATTCCTCAAGTAGTTCCTGCGGTTCTTCCAGCTATGCATCCTCCAGAAGTCTGACTGTGGTACTTCTGAAATTATGCAACGGATTCTTCTAGAGCTTTTTCCTGTATTTTTTCTGAGATCTTTCCAGGCAATCTTCCTGGAGTTCTTGCAGAAATTCCTCTGGTTGTTCAACCAGGGATTTCTCCAAGGACTCATCCAGGAATTCCTCCTTAGATTTTATAAAAACATTCCTCCAGAAATTTCTCAGGAAATTATTGCAGAAACTCCTTTTGGTCTTCCTCCAAGAATACTTCAAACAACTCCTCCTGCTGTTCTTCCAGCAATTCCTCCAGAAATTCTTACTATAATACGTTCAAAAATTCTTCAAGGGATTCCCATACCAATTAATCCTAGCATTATGGCTGGAATTCTTCCGGGAAATCTTCCTGAGATTTCTTAAGGACCTTCTTTGTAGATTCTTCCAAAATACCTACCTTTTTTTAGAAACTCTCCGGTGATTCCTTCAGGAATTTTTATCCATATTTTTATGGGATTACTCCAGGAACTCATCTTGGCCTTCCTACAGGAATTTCAGCTGGATTTCTCAAGCTACTCCTGCTGTGATTCTTCCAGCAATTCCTCCTAGAACTCCTCCAAAAATCCTACTTAAGGCGAAACTGGAAGCATTTCCTTATTATTTTGCTTTTTGATTTTTTATTAAAAAACGAATTTTCAAAATCGGTTTTCGTACACATGTAGAGTATGGATCAAGGTATCTCCTGAATTTTTCTGAGGTGAAAAATGTTTTCCTAGAAACCATTTTTTTGTGAAATTTTGTTCAAAAATGGTTTCTGCAAAAACCGAAAACATTTTCTACCACAAAAAAAAATCAGAAGATACCTTGATCCATACTCTACATGTGTACGAAAACCGATTTCAAAAATAATGCTTCGTTATTTAATAAAAAATCTAAAACCAAAAAGTGAGGAAATGCTTCCAGTTTCGCCTTAATGCCTTCCGGATCTTTTCTAGTGGTTCATCCAAGAATTTCTCCAGAAATTCATTCACAAATTTGCTGGGAATATTCCAGGCAATCTTTCTTGGAGCCTTGTAGAAGTACCTTCGGTGTTTCTTCCTGGACATCCTAAAGGATTTTTTTTCCTGGGATTTCTTCAAATATATCTCAAAAGATTCCTCCAGGAACTCCTCTTGACTTTCATCCAGGAATTGCTCCTGGGATTCTATAAGCGATTTCTGCTGCTTTGTTTCAGGAATGCTTCCTAGGTCTCCTCCAAAAATTCTTTCTCTGATACCTGCAGGAATTTCTCTAGGGATGTCTCCTGGCATTCTTGCTTCTATTCTTCTAGGCAGTTTTCCTAGGATACTTCCAGAAATGCCTTTGATTCTTCCAGAGATTTTACTAAAGACTCATCCAGGTATTCCTCCAGAGTTTTTAGACATGGATTACTCTATAAATTAATCATGGTATATCTCCTGTAACTCATCTTGGTCTTCTTCAAGGAATTCCAGCTGAAGGAGTCGTAATAGACATCTCTAGAGGAATCCCTTAATGAATTTCGGGAATAGTTGGAATTTCCAGAGAAATCTTAGGAGGTAATACTAGAGAAATCTCTAGTGAAATCCTATAGGAATGTACGGGAAAAACTTGTTATTAATTAGAAGGTACAGAATGTCGTTAATTGACAAATTAAGAGATGAATTTGTGAAAAAAAAACCGCGTTCTTTTGGGATTCTAACCCACGACTCCGTATTCGCTAGACCGCAGTATGGCCATATCTTTAAGGGAAGCCGTAGTATCATTGGAATTTAATCAGCATTTTTTTTTTATTTTTTTCTATAATTTCAATCGCTATTCCTTTGAAATTATTTCAGAATTTTTTTTTTTAGTTATTTAGCCCATTTCTCCGGCAATTCATTACTTTTGTAATTTTTTATGATTTATTGTATTTATATTTATTACTCCGAAAATTGCTGAACTAGAGGCTTTTAAAAAAATTGGCTAAATCCAATCTCAAAATAAATTGCCGAAATATATTCCATAAAATTTCCACAAACATTCGCAAAAAAAAATTTAAGAAATTCTCAAAAAAAATTCCGAAATCATCAAAGGAATTTCTGAAGAAAATTTCAAAAGAATTCCAAAAGTAATTGCCGTAGAATCACCATGATAGAATATGATAGACGGACCGCCAAAGATTCTTTTTTAATAAATTCCCGAAGGAAATCTCTAAGAAATTTGACGAATCAATTTCCAAAGGAATTACCGAAGAAGTAATAATCGTAGATACTAAAATTTCGATAGGAATTGCTGATGAAATTGCCAAATAAATTTTCAATGCAAAAACATCTGCTGCAGGAATTCTTTACATAATTACTGAAGAAATCTAGAAGAAATTGTCTTAAGAATTTTCATTGATTGAGAAGTGATTTATAAAAGAACTTCCGATTGAGTTTTCGAGGAATACCGAATAGCATAAATAATGAAAGTCCAAAAAATCGACGAAAATCCCAAAAAAGTAGAATGACTTGCCGAAGACATCTTCAGAAAAAAAAATGTGATAAGTTCCAGTGAAGAAGTCATTGTCGAATGAATTACCAAAGGCTGCTTTTGAAAAGCAAATATCAATAGAATAGAACATTAACAACTAAAATTTATGACTTCTTAAAAATTAACGAAGGAACTCCGGAGAATGCATTTCAAAGGATTGATTGATTGATTTGTCTTTATTAGAGAGCATTTCAAAGGATTTGCCAGTGAAATAAAGAAGCCAAATAAACTGCTAATGGAATTACCGATGAAATTTTCAAAGGATGCGTGAAGGTGTTTGCTTTCAAATGACATACATATAACCAAATATATTATTAAAGAAACTGCCGAAGGGGATCCAAAGATATTACCGAAGAAATTTGCCAAATCCAAAGGAATTACTAAGAGATTCCCAAAAAAAAGTCATAATTAAAATAAATTGAAAAACAATTAACAAAATAATTCCCGGGAATATTCCCTAAAGGAATCACCGAAAGAATGTTCTATCGAAAACATTTTTTTTGTGTGTTATGTACAAACCATTGTTAATTGTCCGGAATGTACGAAGCTAAAATTTTCACTGATTATTGCAATGTTGGTTTTACGTAAGTCAAAATTTCAGCTTTATACAGACCAGATATATTATCAATCCCGTCGAAATCGAAATTCGGTGCGAGCATCAGAATACCGAAGAGAAAAATCGAAGTTCGATAGCACCAAATTCCGGGCTTAATTGATAATATGTTCGTGAGGCTTCTGAACGGAACTCATACTCATAATTTCTCTGTAAAAGTATTTTCATGTCCACGCTGTCGCCATTAGTGTCGGGGTCACACCATGTATATGTATCATGATTTAGCAATTTT
Source organism: Aedes albopictus (assembly GCF_035046485.1). NCBI lineage: Eukaryota > Metazoa > Arthropoda > Insecta > Diptera > Culicidae > Aedes > Aedes albopictus. The sequence continues at coordinate 476,498,847 of NC_085137.1, read as the reverse complement.
GAGAGTTTATAACTCTTTCAATTGTTCTTGAAAATAATTTTTAAAGGGGTTGTTACATACATACATTTATTTGTTCAACATCATTAAGACAAGACACAATCAACAATAGTTTGCCACGATATTCGGTTTGTGGCTGCCGCTCTCCATCCTCGGTCGCGCCCAATGCTCGCCTGGTCACGCTCCTGGTTCACCAATCGTGCTCTCTGCGCTCCACGCCTTCTTGTGCCAACCGGGTCAGTTGCAAACACCAGCTTTGCAGGATTGTTTTCCGGCATTCTTGCAACATGCCCTGCCCACCGTATCCTTCCGGCCTTGGCCACCTTCTGGATGCTGGGTTCGCCGTAAAGTGCAGTGAGCTCGTGGTTCATCCTTCTCCGCCACACACCGTTCTCCTGCACACCACCGAAGATCGTCCTTAGCACGCGTCGCTTGAAAACTCCGAGTGCTTGCAGGTCCTCCTCGAGCATGGTCCATTAGGGTGGGGCTAATTTCAAAAAATCTCTCCGATATATGATTTCCCAAGTGGAAAATGATCTACTAGTCGAAATAAGTCAGCTGTACAAAAATTAGCGATTTCGGTTGATATTTAGGGGTGGCGCAAAGGGTTCAAGTGAAATTTTTGCTAGAACAAACTTTCAAAAATCATTTCAAATTTAATTTTCAAACTTATTTTTTCTAGACTAAATCGGTGATTCTAGAACCCAACTGGGCCAAATTTGTGCTCAAAATTGCGATATCTCTACTGGTTTCTGAGATATTTAAAAAAATGTCGTTTTTCAGTATTTTTTTGGGTTTGGTACCAAAATATGAAATTTTTCTCAAATATCTCACTGTGAAACCAGTGGAGATATCGCAATTTTGAGCACAAATTTGGCCTTATTGGGTTCTAGAATCACCGATTTAGTCTAGAAAAAATAAGTTCGAAAATTAAATTTGAAATGATTTTTGAAAGTTTGTTCTAGCAAAATCTAAATATCAACCGAAATCGCTTATTTTTGTACAGCTGACTTATTTCGACTAGTAGATCACTTTCCACTTGAGAAATCATATATCGGAGAGATTTTTTGAAATTAGCCCCACCCTAATGGTCCATGTCTCGTGTCCGTAGAGGACCACCGGTCTTATTAGCGTTTTGAACATGGTGCATTTGGTGCGTGGGTGAGTCTTTTTCGACCGCAGTTTCTTCTGGAACCCGTAGAAGGCCGGACTTCCGCTGATGATGCGCATTCGAATTTCACGGCTCACGTTGTTGTCAGCCGTCAGTAAGGATCCAAGGTAGACGAATTCCTCCACCACCTCCAAAGTATCCCCGTCTATCGTAACATTACTACCCAGACGGATCCGGTCGTTTTCGGTTTCGCCTACCAGCATGTACTTTGTTTTTGAGGCATTCACCACCAGTCCGACCTTAGCTGTTGCGCGTTTCAGGCGGGTGTTCTGTTCTGTCATCGTCTAGTCAGCTTCCCAGGAAAGCCGTTTTCGTCCATGCTTCCCCATAGCTCTGCGCAGTCGATACTGTCGTATGCCGCCTTGAAGTTGATGAACGTTGGGACCTGGTATTAACGGAATTTCTGGAGAATTTGCCGTACAGCGAAGATCTGGTCCGTTGTCACCCGGCCGTCGATGAAGCCGGCTTGATAACTTCCCACGAACTCATTTGTTCTAGGGATAGCACTTTGTAGGCGCCCTGTAGTTCTCACATTCCAAATGGTCGCCTTTCTTGTGAATGGGGCAGATTACCCCTTCCTTCCACTCCTCCGGTAGCAGTTCCGTTTCCCAGATCCTGACTATCAGCCGATGCAGACAGGTGGCCAACTTTTCTTTGCCCACCTTGATGAGTTCAGCTGCGATACCATCCTTACCAGCTGCTTTGTTGGTTTTGAGCTGGTGAATGGCATCCTTAACTTCCTTCAGCGTGGGAGTTGGTTGATTTCCGTCTTCCGCTGCACTGGCGTTCTCCACGCCATTCAGGTGCTGATCGAAGTGCTGCTTCCACCTTTCCATCACCTCACGTCCGTCCGTCAAGAGGCCTCCGTCTTTATTTCGGCTTGCGGCACGAAGCCGTTGCGGGATGCATTGAGCTTTTGATAGAACTTCCGCGTTTCTTGGGAACGGCACAGCAGTTCCATTTCATCGCACTCCGTTTGTTCCAGGCGGCGCTTTTTCCCCCGAAAGAGGCGGGTCTGCTTTTTCCGCTTCTGTTTGTAACGTTCCACGTTCTGTCGGGTCCCTTGTTGCAGCATTACCACCCTCGCTGCGTTCTTATCCTCCAAAACTATTCTGCACTCTTCGTCGAACCATTCGTTTCACGTACCCGATGGTGCTCTCGGCTGCGACGTTGATGCCTGCTTTCACTGTAGGGGAACAAAGCCCAAAATTCCAAGATGGGGTAAAATGGCTCAACTCATAAAATTATTCCTGAATGGGACTTGAACTTGATCATTACTATAGGTGAATGGTGTCAAGCTATGTTTGCATCGAACATTCTTCTAAAAGCTAGGCCACTAAACCCACCAAAAATCTTTTGGATTCCCAATGAAAATTGGCAACTTCCGGTTTTTCGTGCATGCAATTAAGGTTTTCTGGTGATTTTATTACCAGCCAAGTGTTTCCAACAAGGTTGAGGCACACATGGAGACGCATGGTTATTAATGTCTACGATTTCCATACTAGGGGTCATTCAAATATTACGATCATCGTTTGGCGAGGAGGGGGGTAACACTCCATTTATTGAGTAAACGAAAAAAGCAGGGCAGAGGGGGGAAAAGGAGTCTGAAGTGCCCGAAAACTGATGGACAAAGTTGCGACCATTCATTTGCAAAAAAATACATTCATTTGCTATTATCTCAGTTCAGAAGCATGCTATCGAAAAACAATGTATGGATGAATTTAACCTTGTAGTTTTATCTGAAAGTTTGCCGAATAACACTTTGGTCGCAAACGTATACCAAAGTCGTGAGCGAGCTGTGAAGGCAACTCTCCACAGCGTGAATAAAATTTATATTCACCGCGTGGAGAGTTGCCTTCACAGCTCGCTCACGACTTTGGTATACGTTTGCGACCCCAATGTTATTCGGCAAACTTTCAGATAAAACTACAAGGTTAAATTCATCCATACATTGTTTTTCGATAGCATGCTTCTGAACTGAGATAATAGCAAATGAATGTAAATTTTTGCAAATGAATGGTTGCAACCTTGCTGATGGACGTAATTTTTGAATGTTTTCATGAAATGGCATCTTACCCCATGGCAGATGGTCATCTTGCACCACTTCCGTTTTACGAATCAGTTTTCAAAATCGCCAAAAATTAATGAAAATGCAATAGTTTAGTGAATAGTTTTGCTGAAGTATCAAGCAAATATTGTCTATTTGCTGTTACCACTTTGAAAGCCTAACAAATGAGGCTAATTATCATTGAAAACGTTTTGCAACGCGGCCTCGTGATTCTGCGCGTATGCTGAGGCGACATCCGGTTATTTCAGTCGCTCTAGGTTGTACCGTGGCGGTCGCCGGTACCGTACATTGTTGATGACGGAGAGTTTTGGGCGCAGTTTGACCATCACCAGTCGGTCGGAGTCGATGTTGGCGCCACGATAGGTCCTGACGTCGTGGTATACCTGAGTCGTGGTATCGTCGGTATACCTGAGCGTTTAAATATTCTATGATGATCTTGACGTCGTGGCTTGGGCAGCGATCGTACTCGCGTTTGAGCTGCGCGTAAAATGCATCTTTCTCATCATCAGTGCTTCCGGAGTGTGTCCTTTTTGTTCGCTGGGGTCGTTGTCGTTGGTCTCGATTCGTATTATTCTGTTGCTGATTTTCCATTACAATGTTTTTTTTTGTTGTGAGCCGCTCCTACTGGAGAACAAACGCTCAGGTTTGTCGAAGCAAACCCCCAGACCCCCCCCCCCCCCTAGGGGCGGCACAGCTCCTAATACCTCTGCTAATACTCGCTAATAAATATAAGATACCTGATCTTCAACCAAAATTGGATCCAAATTTTTGTAGTATGCCATGACTTTTTCCAAATACAAAACCCAATTGACAGTAACGAATGTTAGCACTTGAGGCACCAGCGATTACCAGTTGCTCTTCATTTAAATTAGTTTTTTTAGCATTTCTGTTATAGAAACTGATCAATACGGGCTAGAAGAAGTGCACTACAGTGGGCGTCTTACCAGGGTGTTTCAGGTAATCTGGGCAAACCGTTACGCGTATATATTTTGGACATTTCCATTTGATTTTACCGTAAGTGTCCAAAATATAAATATACGCGTAACGGTCTGTCCAAAATACCTGAACACCCCTACCAAGTACATTACACAACCTTCACCCGATCCAGAAGCTCGAAGAATGGCTCCTGTACTAGTGCCAGATTTCTGTAACACAATACGATGATTCCTTGAAAACAATTGAATGGGTTGGACACTAAGTCTAGATTTACATGTGAAAATTGCGGAGCAAACACTGCCAATCTCAGATCCTCCCGTCTCTCCCAGGTGCACTCCCATGCACACACGCAAACTTGTTCTAACAACACGCCCAGGAAGAACGAAAGAAACCGAAGTCCGCAACCGCCGCACCGGTCGAGCGATCCCTTGAGGGATACCTTGACGTGGTGATCTAGAAATGCCCAGTTCAATCGAGTCATCCTCGTACTAGTTTGCTTTAAATTTACAATTATCGGAATCAAATTGTCAAAATTTATGGCATCAGTTTGCAACTCGCCAGTTTTCTGTTGCAGTCTAGGATAGGATACGACAACTAGTCAGCCCAAAAGAGACCAATTTGGGGACCAATAATCTTAGCAACGCGCAAGGTTTATGGTCCACTGCACGAATATATTCTGGCCTGCTTACTCTCACACGAAATTGGACGTTTGAGAGGTGTCGGCACCGCTCAAACGTCAAATATTCTGTGAGAGTAAGCAGGCCAGCATAAATTCGTGCAGTGGACCATAGTACGCGTTGACGCGTTGTACGCAGTACATGTCAACACATGAGTTTTTTTTTATCATGGCTTGCTTTTTGAAAATTCTCTCCAAGGCGGTATATTTCAGGATTAGTATTTCCTAATACCGCTAATACTACTAATTTTTATCGAAGCTGTCCCGCCCCTAGCCCCCCCCCCCTTCCCTGTCAGCCTACGACCAAAGTACCCACCGGGGTTGTTTACCCGATCTTCCCTGAGGTTGCTCATGGTTGTATACCATTTCACCGAAAACCATTTCGCGGATTTTTTTTTCGCGGTGTAACATTTCGCGGAATGAACCATTTCACCGAATACCATTTCGCGGAATGACTATTCGCGGAATGTACTGTTTCGCGGAATACCATTTCGCGGAATTTAATAATTTGCATATCATAGTGGAATAACAAATTATTTTCTCTTCTAAACTTTACTCGACCCATCACCGATTCATGCGCAATCATAATTACCTTAGCTCTGCGATTGTATTAAATGATGTAAAATCTGATACCTTTCTGAAAAACATTAACTTCTTTAATTCGTAGGCTGTTCTTAAGAGTTCTGAACGTCAGACCCTAGAACATTATACCGAATGTCATTAGGTCAAATGTAAATAAGAGTGGATGGACATTAGCCGTAATCACCAACAAGTCATCGTTGTCACATAGATTGTACCTTCAAGCGTTAACAACATCAGATTTTTTTTCCTTTTTTAAAATAAGACTGTTGTTTCCAGTAACATTGTTGTTTAGCGACCGAATTGTTTAATTTTTCATCACTTACCTTCTTGTTTTATCAAGGGCTGTTCATGTGTTGTGCAGTTTGCGGCGATCAAATTGATAACTTTACAGAATATTTGACCTTCTTTTGATAATAGGCTGTTCTTTCAAGTTACACTGTTGAAAATTATGGCTGGCGATCATACTGCTAACTTCATCTGAGAGAGTTTTTTCTTAGCTAACTTATGTCAGTGAGTTTTTTGGTAACTAGGCTGCTGACCCTACAGCGGATCGCAGTGTGCCGCGCGCGAGGAAGGAAGCAAAATTTTCAAGTGTTGTGTTTTTCGTGCTGCTTGTCATCATTATGGATCAATTCGGCGGATAGTTTTTTTTTTTGCAGCTGCCTTTTTTTTTCAATTACTTCCTATCGTGGTGCCTTTAAGTGTTACCAGTGGGACGAAAAAAAATAGAATCCAATGTCCAAAATCATCACCCGCGGGCTTTCACATTCGACAGACAAGGTGGTGATGCGGCTGATTTGGTGCCTTCAGATCACGCCGGGGAAGCTGTTTGATGAAGTGATTCAAATGAAATTCTGCCGGAAATGCTGTGAGAAGATTCTAGGAAGTGGTCAGCAAGGGATGGCCCGGGTTGTTGAAAAACGACTCATTGATGGAATGTTTCGTGAAGGATTCGGAATATGTTGATTAGAAGTGAATGAAGAGTGAAGAGGGAAGGGAATTTAAGTGAAGTGGTTATTGTTGTAGAAGTTGTGATGTGCGATTAGACTCGAAAATTGCATTTACGTTGAAAACATACGTGTATCTGCGTGAATGTGTGGAAATGATTTGTATGAAAATGATTATATGTTAGTTTAATTAGAAAATTCAAGTACTTATGCATGAAAAGTCTGAATGGCAGTGCAGAGGATCGCAATAGTCAGTGAATGCGCGCGACGTGTTACCATTCCCTGCTGTATTTTTTCACTCTGGATATTTTGTTTTCCTTGTTTGTGTTTTTATGGGTTTAAATATTTACCAAAGATCGTGGGCTAGGAAAAGACAAACCGTTAAAGTAAAAGCACTGAGAAGTTACACCGAAGCCTTTTGGAATCTGACATGCCTGCCGAAGATGCTGTTGGTAGCGGATGAATGCAACATTTTCTCAGCTTCTTTTGAATAAAATAGTTTGGCTGATCAGAAGAAAATGAAATCCGTTTCGGTAGCTGATGAACGACGCACTCTAATCGATGAATTTGGTGAGTTCGTTCTGATTTAAATCATGTTGTTGTCCATACCATAATCACAATTATAAGATGCATTTCCTTTGGGATATAGATACATATTTTATTAGATGTACATGGGGAAGTGGTCATTCTGCTTTTTTCTCGTTTCAGAGAGCGAGTAATGGCGCTTAAGCCTAGGCTTTCGAGCCTGGACATGAGGGTCAAATTCCTATGTCCCATCCCAGGAGGAAGACCATCGACGGAGTGACATTAACTTTCTTAGCAAAGTCACTCCCAACGAATTTACTTCACGTTTATACTATATACTTTGCTGAGCGGTTGGTACGAGATGTCCCCGTTCTATAGCACTATCGTGGAATCAACATCCACAGCAAAACGCTGCACAGTAGGCCTGGCCGCTTCAATTCTTGTATTACATCCCCGATGTGCTGCAAGCATTGATAATGACAAGAAAAATGATAGAAGTAGTCGATTCTATCATTTTCCAGGATTCTTTCAATGAATGGCTGTGCATGTGTAGACTAGACTAGACTAGGCTGCTGACCCTACAGCTAAAAATTTATCCTTCTTTAAAGCAATGGCTGTTCTTTCGAGTTGCACTGTTGTTAATTGGCGGTCCTACTGCTAACTCCGTAGTAGATTCGTTCTTCTTCTTTAAATAAGTTGTCCTTTTTAATAAAACTTGCTGGTGATGAAACTGATACCTACATCTGATATTTGTTCTTCTTTTAAGAATAGGTCGTTAATTTTTAGGTAATTGAGCTGCAGTGTTGTTTGGTGACCCAGCTACTAATTCATTCTTGAGAGATTTTTTCCTCCTTCTAATAATAGGCAAATCTTTCAAGGCCTATTATCCAATTGATCTAACATCTATTCAGCCCAATGATTGTTCGACTTAATGTCCATTCAGCGTAATGTCCTTCGGCCTAATGACTCAGCATCATAATTCTGGATTTGAACCTGCTTTTCAGCTTCCAGACATTCACCCTTATTATATTAACTCTCATTTTTGTGTCACAGGTTTATAAGTCTTCCAAATATACACTGTTTTTCACAAATACCTATGCTGTTATTTTTAATCAGAAAATTTTCCTTCTTCTAATCAAATCCTGCTCTTTCATAAATGTTTTGTATTACTTTTTTTGTATAACAACTGCTAAATTAATATTATAAGAGAATTCCCTTTCTTTTATTAATAGGCTGTTCTTTCAAATTTTACTGTTATAAAAAAATGACAATAACCATTTCATTCGAAATGTTGATCAGGGCTGATTAGAATTTTGAATCTTATAATGATGTTGTCTCTCGATCAGGAAATTTTTTCTCTTGTTTTAACGATTTTCCGCAAATCGGTACATTCCGCCACACGTTCCGCCAAATGTCATTCCGCGAAATGTTACACCGCGAAAAGGAATTCCGCGAAATGGTTTTCGGCGAAATGTTATACAATCTTGCTCATAGTTTCCGGCCGGTACCACGAGGAGGTAGGAATAGGAGTTGCTGGGCAGAGGCTAGTGGATCACAATGGGATCTGAATCACTTTGGTGCTTGCAGTGGTGCTCACAGTAGACGATAGAGCATTTTTCGCACTGCAGCAATGATTTATTCCGCGCACATTTACTGCAAACCAAGCTGCAATCGGTCGTAGGGTTGTTCAGCACACCATATTGTTGTTCGAAGTCCTGAATAAAAATAAAAATAGTGATTTCATATTTTCCCTCTGCCGATCATAATCCAAATCAAAATCCTTCGACAACAATCTTAGAAAGAATGATTATGGGTTGCCGTTCGCCGATGTCCAAGTATCCGGGTCTGTTTGAGCCATGGGCTCTGAAGAGGGTCAGTGTCAGCTGCTCTCAGGGGAAAAGAGAACCTGACAAAAGTGCCGGGGTTGAGATCGAACCCATGACCATCTGGTTATGAAGCAAACGTGTGTGGCGTGCGGCAAGCAGAGTATCATTAAGAGCAACGTAGTCGGCTTTGCAGAAATCATAGCTGTTCAATTCATGAGTATCTTCGAAAGCTACAGGTGCCGAGCAAGATAAATCCAATTCAATCGGAGGATGACTAACATCGATGGGAATCAATGGTTCAACAACAAGTCGAACAGTGCAATTCAGCAAGGCCAAATCGTTCGCAAGTACAAGATCTAACAGGCGGCCGGACGAATTTTCGACAGAGTTTATATGAGTCAAACCATGAAGGTAGACCCCATCCTGTAGCTCACAGGCGCCAACCGAAAAATGGGACCGGTCAAAGTCAATCGTCGGACTTCTAGTATGAGACGAGGTCCACCTCACAGCTGATTGATTGTAGTTACCAAGCAAAAGAGCAATGTCATTGGTTTTAAGATTGGAAACAACGATGCCAATAGAGTTCACATGATGTTGGATAGTATTGATATGGTTCTTGAGGTTGGGCGGTAAGCAATCAAAGAAATGTATGGAAAAACAATCAGATTAGTCGAGGCACTAAAATCCGCATTTTCAACTCGAACGTGAAATCTGTGCTACTGTACGCCAGTGAAACTTGGTGTGTATCAGTGGAGAAAACTCAACGGTCGGAGTGGACCTGGTGTGATGGTTTAAGCACGTGATCATCACGCCGAGGACCTGGGATCGAGTCCCATCCTCGAAAAACTCGCAAAATGTGAGATCTTCCTTCGGAATGGAAGTAAAGCATGTGTCCCGAGATGAACTGGCCCTAGGCTAGAAATCTCAACGGCTGCAGCTCTTCATCAATATATGCCTGCGGTATGTATTTCGTGCATGGTGACCTCTCAATTGGATCTCTAACGTGGAGCTCCATTGTCGATGTCATCAAAATCCAATAGTGACAGAAATTTGGAAGCGAAAGTGAAGTGGAACGGCCACCACACGCAGGGGCGTAAACGAAATCTGCATGCAAGCGTTAGATTAGAACCCAGCAGGACACCGCAGAAGAAGCAGACCCAGAGGCTCATGGCGGCGCAATTCGGCCCTCTGAACCACCATGGGTTCTCAGGACTGAAAGTAAACACAAGTCTCCGGTCAAAATGTAAGAAAACTCTATTTGCAAAAACTCTCAACTTCTCCTTGCTTTTTTTTCTCATACTAGGTGAAGTTTCAATTATGCTGGAAACCTGAAAAATTGGAGCCGCGTGAACAGTTTCATTCTAATTTTGGTTTTATTCCAAAACTATGAACATGTTTTTGCAGTTGCAATTTTTAACCCTCCTGACCCAGATGTCCACCGGAATAAAACTGTGCTTCGGCACTTCTAAATCTATATTTTATTTCTGATCGATAACATAGTTTAAGAGAAATTAAAGCTTCTTATGATAAAAATGCAAAATCCCACTTAAATTTCAATCAGAATACGGGGACACGACCAATCGCACCCAAATCGGTCAAATTTTAATTTTTCAATACCACGCTCACCCAATCTCATGTCCAATGAGCATATTATCACCGGAAAGCGATTACATGTATCCTTTCAATATTTTTTTTATAAATATCATTTCATATTGTTTCCGACTCACTAGAAATCCCCGATCCAGTGGAAATCCTCCACAAATCCGTGCAGTCATAAAGTTCCATCATTTTCATAAATGGAAGGGATTGTAAGCTCTCGGTGAGTTAATAATTCACTATTGCTTTCGGCACGCTCCAAGCACGCATACTCCGCCAGGTAAAACGAAATGAAGGTAATCATTCCAATGCAACACCTGGGATTCGAAGGCTGCTCCTCTCGGTTGTTTTACGCAGTGCGCGTTGACCGGTGGGAAATCCCCGTGATTTCCCACCCCCCAAACACGGGCAATTCAACCGACAATTGACCACAGTTCATCCATTACATTCCAGTTTTGCACCTTTTTCCCGCAATTCCGCGCAGCTCCGGATCGTGTGGGATCCGCTTGTTTGATCCGAAGCGGTTGGGAAGTAATTGAAAAATTATGACAGCACAACTACATAAGTGGAGAGGCGCGAGAAACATAATGAAATACCTCCGGGATATGGCAAATGGTTCGAACCCGATCCGAACGAAACCCCGGATCGGTCGGGTAGAAAAACAAGGTAGGAAATCATCGTTGCAGCAGCATTGGGCCATTACCGTGTGCTTCGCCCCCCCGCCGCGCCGCTTCGTCGGTTGGAGCTACGAATTAATGTATTTCTGCGGCCAATCGGTCGTCATTTATTTGTGCCCTTCCGCCCTGGCCGAGCGGGCGGAACCAGAACCGGGACCGGGGTTGGAATCGTCGGCCAGCCAGCACTCAGGATCCGGGCCCGAGTCAATATGCCTGCGATCCATTATCGTGCATTAAAATCTGGTACCATTAAAAATAATTAAGCAGTTATTGCGCTTCGATTTTTGGGCGGGCGAGTGCTGCTAATTTATGCGGATATGCTTCAATAGGTGCGATGAGCGAGGGATAGGGCTTTGCTTGGCCAGAAACCTTTCCATTACCAAAGGTAGCTGGTAGAGGAGAGAATATTCAGTATTCAAGGAATGATAAGGCTGATACAAATTTATTTTTGACTTTTTGTCTACCCCCCCCCCCCCCCCCCTTCAAAAATTTTTGGCTGGATTTCGCATTTTGAGGGGGCAGATGAAAAATATTTATCAAAATATCGGACCTTGCTGAAAATTCTTTAACAAATCCGACGAGTTTTAAATATTTTTCAGAATAAATGCTTTATTATTTTTACCCCCCCCCCCCCTCGACCAGCCAGAGTGGTGGGACAAAAAGTGAAATAAATATTTGTAACGGCCTAATGAGGTAGAACAAATAGCCCGTATAGTCAAAACAGAAAAGGCGCGGATGCTCAGAAAGACCATGCAGCAATACAGATGTGCTCAAGTCTCAGTCTGTTTTGGATTTTTTCGTAAGGGAAATATTCATAATGTATATGGTGTTATGGTAACTACTACATGGTAGACCAAAATAGTCAAAAGAGTGGTAAAACAGTGTTCTCAGTACAGGCGAATTTGCTTACAAATAACACAGTACCAACAATAATATGCAACAATTCTCGATTTGTGGCTAGCAGGGCTGTATCCGGCATTCTTGAAATATGTCCTGCCTATCCTTCCGGGTGTGGCAACCTTGAATGCTTGGTTCGCAAACACAGAGAACTCATGATGTATTCTTTGCCGCCACACACCGTTCTCGTGCATACTGCTGAAGATCATCCTTGCTATTGGTCAGACGAAAACTCCAAGTATTATTTACTTTCAGATCTTCCTCGAGTTTGGTCTATGTTCCATGTCCACTGATCTTATAAGCGTTTTGAACATGGTACTTTTGATGTGGGGGTGAGTCTTTTTTGACCACAGTTTCTTCCGGAGTCCGTAGTCGGCTCGAATTCCACTGATGATGCGCCTCCGTATTTCACGGCGTACATTATTGTCGCCCGACAATGAGCATCCAAGGTTAACGATTTCTTCTACTACCTGGAAGATATACCCGTACGGTCAAGATCTGGTCCGTTGTCGACCAGCTGTCGATGAAGCCATAACTTCCCACGAACTCATTTGTTTTGGGTGACAAACGACAGAAGATTATTTGAGATAGCACTTTGTAGGCAGCACTCAAAATTGTGATCGATCGGAAGTTACCTGTGTGTTCCGCAAAGTGCGAACGCGCCTGCATCATCAACGAGCATCAGCGAGCCTTAACTACATTGGTTTAATATGGTTCGTACCGGGCTTTGAAGGGTTAACGTTAGGCTAACCATCGATCGAACATTTTTCCTACTGGGACGCAACGTAGTAGGAACGATGAGAAAGTGGCTAATAAATAGATGTAAAGGGAGAGGTAAACAATAACAAACCTTCGCTAGCAATAGGAGAATATTTTTGAACTATTTTCGAACTATTTAATTATAATATTACTCTGAAATTGATCATCGAGGATTACCATATCAATCAGTAATTTTTTTATTGTTGTAAGTAATTGCATGATTGAATAACCAGAAGCAGAATCACCAGGTAAAATGGATTTAAAAAGAAACTAAATATGTATGCAGACTTAAAGTCAACCTGAACTATTAATTTGTAAATTACAGCTGAACGATCGTAGCCTAGCAGATTATAGACAGCAGAGCTTAATCACAAGGTAAATAAGACTAAGTTGAATGAATAATTGATAACGAACGATATTCGCAGGTTAAGGTACCCCGGGGCAAGTGGGACCCAAAAAAGTGCTAGTTTGATTTTGTCATGCCAAAAAATTCTAAACATAAATAATTTTATAATTTCAAAGGTTCTAAAAGATATTGTTGGTATATTTCTTCATATTAACGAGCATTAAAACTGTTTCAAAGTTTTTAAATTCTATATATCATGCATATAAAGAAAAGTGTAGCAGATCTTTGTATACTCCGTTTTACGGGGCAAGTGGGACCTATTCGGAATGTTTGTACATATGACTTAATATAGTTGCTGCTGGTAAGGTAGCATAAGTATAAATATCTCATACGAATAACTTTGTTCAGAAATTTGTGTTGAAAGAGTTTTGTGGTACCGTGCATAAATTACGTAACACATATAATAACGAATAACTGAGAGAAAAAGTTGATTTAACTCTAGCAACTCGTGCAAAGCCAATTGATTTTTTTTTAAACAAAAAGCGCCATAAAGTTAAATGACGGAAGATTTCGAAACTTGCTTTTTTATATTACATAGTTGATGAATCTCACCAAAAGATGTTTCAAGATTTACAGATTTTATGTTTTCCCATACATACTTTTACGACCATTAAAGATTTTTAAAGATTTTTAAAATCATGAAATTTGATTAAGCCGTTTTTCTATCTTTTTATACATTATATACGGTTCCTTAACACCCAGAAAAACTTATTTTGCAGTGAAAAACAAAAAAAAATAATGGAATAATAGACAAACATGTGAAAAATAGATGGTTTCGAAAAAAAAAATTTACCCGAGACTTCACCAATTTAAACAATAACTTCATCATCAAAATAGAAGTAATTAAGTATATTTCAACGCCTGATTATGTAAGACGCCGATTTTTACTTCAGTTTTGTGTAAATTTCGACTTAAGCTGAAGAAAATTAGATCTAACTATGAAATTGCGTTTGTTTACTCTCATAGGTCTCACTTGCCCCAGATGCTGAAATGCACTGGGGTAAGTGAGAGCAGTTAACTAAAGGTAATAAATGAAAATAAGTTACCTCTTTTTCGCTTGAAATAATTTGCAAGCACTCCAAATATTATCCTGAAACTGGAAAAGTTTGACTTTATTTGTTATTCTTTTTTTAAACGACGAATGTAGTAGAGTACGTTAATCTCACTTAGTGAATTGAAAACGATATATGAACAACAATAGCATATATGGTCTCTTTATGCTGGAAACAATAACAATTTTTGTATTCAATGTATCTGTTGGTGTGGCACCTATGTTTTCCACGAAGAACGTTTGCCTTAAAAATAGATAATAATAAAAATAATAGCTGTAGGTCTCACTTACCCCGGATTCTCACTTGCCCCGGGGTACCTTACACTCATTTCCCCACATCAAAATTCAACTGTCTACCGTACGGTACCACTTCCCGGACGTAGCGAATAATAGGCACTAAACGTGAGTCAAATCTAAATAATATCATTGTTATTAGTACTCAATTCGGTGAATAGTGTTTTAAATTACAATTTGTATAATCTTTAGGAAAATTTAACATACTCCAATAAATACCACTACAATCAACGGATTTGGTGCAGTTGAGCGAGTTTGTTCAAATTTACGGAAATTGACCTACCGTATTGTTGCCGATTCGGGAACACTGTGAATAGGATAAATTATCCCTTCTTTACGCTCCTCCGATAGCTGTTCAATTTCCCAGATCCTGACTATCAACCCGTACATGCTGGTGGAGAACTTTTGTGGGCCTATCTTGATGAGTTTAACTGCAATATCATCCTTAATAGCTGCTTTGTAGGTTTTGAGCCGGTGAATGGTACCCTTAACTTCACTTCAATGTGGGAGTTGGACACAAGTTCTAGTAGAACTTGTGTTTCTTGAGAATGATAAGTTCCATTTCCTTCAAGAAATCGCTCTGCACTCCTCCTCGAACCATTCATTCCGTCGAAGATGCTCTCGGCTGCGTCGTTAATAGCTGATTTTACTGTTCTCCAGTAGTCTTCTAGAGGGGCCACATCGAGCTCGCCCTCGTCTATCAACGCTGCCGCGTATGCTGAGTTGACGTCTGGTTGCTTTAGTCGCTCTAGGTTGTATCGTGGCAGTCGCCGATACCGTACGGAAAGTTTCGGACCAGTTTGACCATCACCTAGTAGTGATAGGAATCGATGTTGGCACTGCTATAGGTCCTGACGTCGATGATGTCGGAGAAGGGCCGTCCGTCAATCAGAACGTGGTCGATTTGCGATTCCGTTTGTTGTGGTTATCATCAGGGATCGCTAAGGGAGGCTGTGTTGGAAAAAAATCCTGTTTTTTACCTCAATGTCATAAATTTTTTTTTGATAGCCAAAGATTTTCCACTTCTGTTCATAAGATATCTATAAAAAGATATATAAGAGCCTATTTGGATTAAAGGAAGAACACATTTAGTAATTTTTGTGCAGTATAGTAAATTTGACTCATTTTCCTCTAAACGGATGAAAATGTCAAACCACCATAACTTTTTTCAACGTTTAAAAAGAATCTATGTTCTGATGAATTTTCAAGCATTATTATATTGTTGATAATCGCTCAAAATTTCATTCAATTCGGTTCACTGGAATCCGAGATATGACAGTTCAAAAATTGAAAGTCTTAAAAATAGTGTTTTACCAGATCAGTTATAACTTCGCGAAAGATTAACCAATCGAGCTCAAATTTGTACCACTGATGTACATATAATAGGTTAATAAACAGTCAAAATTTAAGAATATTGGATGCACTCTATGAAAAGTTACACCATGTTGAACTTTTTTGTGAGAGAAAAAAAAAGTTGCCTATCCCAAACATTTTGGCCACCCCCTGTAGTTCTTTCGGCGTATCTTTACGGAGCAAAATTTTGTGCAATTTTTTTCCAGTGAATATATTATCGGATTTCTGAGTACATTTTCTTTCATTTTCATAAAAAACGTTGTTCCTATGATGCTTCGTTCTTGGGTTAGAGTTTTTCAAAGTAAGTAGTGTCAGGGGCAAACTTAAAATTTCCTCCTAAATTTTCTGGAATAATAGGCGACCCTGATTTTTTCTCATTTTTTGCCTTTCTCTTACACCAAGTACACAAAGGCTATATGTTCACTCAAAAAAATGATTTTTCGATAGAAGGCTCGAAGCATCAAGGCACATATACCAATCAACTTTGTTCGACGAATTGAGATGATGTCTGTGTGTATGTGTGTGTGTTGTGTGTATGTATGTCTGTGTACATAAAAATGTTACTCGCTTTTAAGGCACTTCCCATTGGCTGATTTTTCGGATAATAACTCGAATCGAACCGGAATTCTACCGCATTGTTTGCTATTAAAAATGGTTTGGATCGGTCAAGGCGTTCCTGAGTTAGGGCCATTTCAGTGATCCGCACCAGCACTGGTAGAACTGGCCGTATATAAAACTGAGGATGACGAATTTTGTGCGGAAATCATCACTGAAGACCAGATATTCCACGATGTCGACCACTGGGAAGTGTCTTAAAAATGAGTGAACTTATTTTGCGCACAGACATACATACATACACTCATACATACACACATACAGACATCATCGAAAACTGGATGAATGGAGTCAAACTGAAGATAGTCCACCACAAACCGGAGGTGCTATTGGTGAGTAACTGCAAGGCAGTGCAGCGAGTGGAAATCTACGAAGCGAGAACTGAAGCACCTGGGTCTGATGAACGACGATCGGTTAAACTTTAGCAGCCACGTCGACTAAGCCTTTGAAAAGGCGGCGAAGGCGATCAACGCACTGTCGAGGATTATGCCAAACACCGGTGGTCCGAGAAGCAGCAAGAGGCGGTTGCTAGCGAGCGTGTGATCTTCGATACTGCGGTACGGAGTCCCAGCCTGGGGTGGGGCGCTAAAAGCCAAGCGAAATCGGGGGAAGCTAAACAGCGTATAGAAGAATATCATCAGTGGCAGTTTGTGTAATTACAGGGATGATCCTGATCTGCATCACCTTGGACGAGGACATGGAGTACTATGAGACGAGGAGGACCGGCCAAGTGAGAACGTTGGTGCGAACGGCCTCAATGACAAAGTGGCAACAGGAATGGGATTCCACGTAGAAAAGGAGATGGACCCATCGGCTCATTCCTAATATGTCGACTTGGGTAAACAGAATGCACGGAGAAGTGAACTTCCACCTAACCCAGTTTTTGTCTGGTCACAGCTGCTTCAGGCAGTACCTACATCGGTTTGGCCATGCCGCTTCGCCCTTCTGCCCAGAGTGCGAGAACGCCGAAGAGACACCGGACTGCCGTAATTCTGCAAAGTGACGTAAGCGCCATTCAAAATTTCGAATTTTTTTGGTATATTATATATAATATCTGGTGTACAAATAAAACTGTGGTATGCCTGCTGTATTAGAATGGTCGTAATCTATAATCTATGGAAAGAAACTTAGAGGATGAGCAAGAGTTTTATGCATAATAACCAAAAATTGGGCCAAAACTCTCAATGTCGCTTACGTCATTTTGCAGAATTATGGCAGCGGAGCACGTGGTATTCATCTGCCCCAGATTCGAGGCGGTAAGAAGATCGATGCTGGCATTAAGCGTGGACAACGTCGTCGACGAGATGTGCCGTACTGAGGAGACGTGGAATGCGATCAGTAGGACAGTCACAAAAATGATGACGTAGTTGCAGAGGAAGTGGAGTAGCGACCAGCAAGCTGGGATCGCTTGAAAGTGCAAGAGCACTGTAGCAAAAGAGCGCATGAGCGCATTGCCCCCCTGAAGCAGTCGCATCAGTGGTACCAGGGGGATCGAGGCATCTAGGTGTAGCAGAGTTTTTCCAATCGGTATTCTCTGCTGAGGTAGGTTGGGAGGAAAAAAAACAAACAGACATCATCTCAATTCGTCGAACTGAGTTGATTGGTGTATGCGACTTGGTCCTCCGAGCCTTTTTTCGAAAAATTGTTTTTTAAGTGAACGAGTGTACGAGAAAGGCAAAAAGAGTACCAAATTCAAGATGGTGGCTATTTAATGGTTTTTAAGATCTAAAATCTCAAAGACAAAGTGGAGAAAAGGGAAGACAAAGTGATGAAAATGTGGAGACAGAGTGGAATAAGAGTGGAGACAAATAGGAGACAGGGTGGATACAAAGTGGAGACAGAGTGGAGACAGAGTGGATGAAGTATGCAAGAAGCCGGAGGCTTGGAACTTGAAACTAAATGCTAAGAATCAGAATATAGAGCTTTTATTCTTTTATATTTATATTTTTTTTTGAATTCGATCAATACAATTTCGATAAACTTTAACATGATTCAAACCGTCATAACGAAGTGTTCAACTTTAACAGGAAATGGAACAAATACCTGTCAAAAAACATATAAACATCCCATATATTATCTACTGATTGGAGAATCTTCCCGTACATGGTAACGTTCAGAGTGAAGTAAAGTTCCCCTTATTTTCTCGTCAAGTTCTCTGAGCTCACTTGCATACAGGGGGCCACACCCTCCAGACTAAACTTGAACAATCGCTGCTACGGCATGCCTTTGGTGTTGTTTGTCATAATCATTATTGTTGTTATTTACAGGTTATGAAATTGAAGCGCACCTCCACCGTCACAGCCACAAGAGAAAGTTTTTCAAAGGATCCGCGCCTCTGCTGCTTCAAAACCTGATTTTACAGCCAAATGGCGGTAAAATATGCGCTGTGACCCCGTTAGCGAGATGGAGGGCTTTGTTATGAAGCACTACAATACCTACATGTTTCCGGAGAAAACTTCGGTTGCACGTCTCGGTTCGGGTTGAACTCAACTAGTTGTGGGATGAATTTTCTACGGTTTGCTGCTGGTGAAAAGTTGATAAGAACTGTCTAGAAATCCATCTGGCAGATCTTTAACGACACAGACGGATGATGGATGATTACCGTGATAACTATCTAAGTTTGTGGCTAATTGGAGTACAAGTGCATTGTTGTTTCTATTCCCGTCCTTGAATATTAACGCTAGTTTACTTTCAATTGCAGAAACATCCACTGCCTATAGTGCGTGATAGGGTCAATACATCGTTTATAGTGCTATTAATTCACGAGTTATGGTCAAACTTGTCAAGGCGACTGGCATATTAGGCCAAGGAACGGTACACATTCCCTATTTTCCAAAGAATGCATTGCATAATCGTTCAAGAATTCCTCTATAGGTTCCTACAAAAGTTCCTCTTAAAAAAAAACTATAGAATTCCTGAATTCTTTCAAAAAATCCTTCTGGAATTCCTCCAAAGATTTTTTTTTCATATCCATTTACTCTATAAGTTTCCCAAGGATTCCTTCCGGCATTTTTGCTAGAATTCGTCTAAGAGCTCTTCTAAAATTTCTATTGCGATTTTTGATAAGACTCAATCAAAATTATTTCGAGATTTTTTTTGAAAAATCATTCTAAGTTTCCATCAAGATCTCAGTCAAGAATTTATTAATGATTTCTCTAGAAATTCCTCAAAAATCTTTGTAAAATTTGTCTGAGGATTCCTGGTAGGGATACCGTGTCTTCAATATCCTTACGATCCTTCGCGTTACGGAACTTGCCGTGGACTGACCCTTTAAATCTGCCACCGTATGGGAGTCGCTGTGAATTGATAGGACTGGAAACTTTGAAGCAGAGAAGAAAACGGGCTAAGGCTATGTTCGTAGCAAAACTTCTATCGGCGGAGATTGACGCGCCCAACTTGCTTCAGATGATCAACTTCAACGTTCCTGGATATGCTCTTCGTCGCCCCGAATTCCTCCGATTGCCTTTCAGACGCCGTGATTATGCATCCCAAGAGCCAGTACGATCAATGATGGAGTGCTTCAACGAAGTAGTACACTTGTTTGATTTTAATATTACGACTAAGATGTTTAAGGCTATTCTAACACGTGTTATGTTAAATTAGTTTTATTTATTTATTTATTTATTTATTTTATTTAATAACAATCTTCATCTGACTATGTCTTAATGAAGTAAAAAAAAATACATACATAGATAAAAGCAAATTACAAAACAAAAGAGGAAAAACAACAATCGTCAATATATTTTATTAAGACACCACCAAGATTATTTCATTAAGACACCACTGTCGGATGGAATTCTCAATAATAAATAAATAAAAATAAATATCCCAGTTTACAAGCCACATGATGTAAAAATCATAAAATGTCATGTAAAATTCCATTATATGACATGTAATTCCGTATGACTCTGAGTGTTTACATAACATATAACACATATTTACTAGGGTGGCTCATCGGAACCATTTTCTCAGATCAAAGCTTTTTTGGTTCCGTTTCGGGTCCTGAGTTGCACAGATACTGAGCACGATCGATTGCGTCTACACTTTGCGCATTGCAATTGAATTTTGTATGGGATTTTGTATAGGAAACCATACCTTTTTGCATTTTTGTCATAAGTTGAAAAAGTTTGTCTGAAACTTTTTAACCGATAGTATGAAAAGATAGCCTAGGATGTTCTGAAAGCTTTGTTGAAGACCGCAAAGCGATCCGATGCTTGTGAAAATAGAAATAGCCAACAAATCGCATGCATGTGTTTATGTTTTAACATGTAATGGAATAACAATAGCAACAAAATCATGCTGTTTCGCCAAACAATGCCAACGCTTTAACTTTTTTCATAAGCATCAGATCACTTCGCGGTCTTCGACAAAATTTTTCAGGACACCCTAGGCTATGTTTTCACTTTATCGATTACATGGTTTTAGAAAAAATAGAGCTTGTTATGAGAGAAATGCAAAAAAGTTTGTTTTCCCATGTAAAACCCCAAACAAACTTCAAACGCGATGCGCTAAACGTAGACATAACCGATCGTGCCCAAATTTTGGTCACTTATTTGGGTCCTGAAATGGGAACAAAAAAGTTTTGATCTGATGGGATACCATTGAATTTTTCATTTTTCCATATAAACGATGACCCACTCTAATATTTACGTGATATATCATGTAAACCATCATAACACTCAGTTTACATGACAAAATTAAATTTACATGACGTGTGAATCTTATTATTTTTATGGTGAATGACAAAGGATGAAGCAGGTAATCCTAATTAACCCTCTAATACCCAATCCCACCTTTAGACGGGGTATAGTTTGAGCATTTTTGTAATTTTTGTTTCGTGGAAAATCATTTTTTTATATTTTTGGCTGGTATTTAGGACTGTTCTGTATATCTCAAAATGATTTTTGGTGTATTTTGAAGCGTATTTACATTTTTTAAAAAATCATTGAAATATCGATGTTTTAGTCACCTTTTAGAAGTCATTGTTTATTTTGTATTGAATCGCTACAATTAACATATTTTAAATGTTTCCCAAATCCCCATTGTTTAATAGTTTAAGGGAATCGAATACACACTAAAATTATTTTCCTTAAAATTACACGGAAAATAAAATTTTATGCGATAAAAATTTAAAATGATAATATTTCAACAATAATCATAAAATCTCAAAATGTTTTCATCTCAAAAAATCCGTTCCCCAAATTGGCTTCCAGGAAAAATATAAAAGTGCGGAGATGTTCAAAAATAAAAATTAGAAAAATCAAAAACTGAAATTCACGAAATCTAGAATTAAAAAGAATCATCTTCCAAAACATGTTTAAATCGATTTTAGATGACGAAAAATGATATTTAGATCACAAACAAAAATTTGGGTATTAGAGGGTTAACATCGCTGTACCGTTGGACATTAAGTTCAATCAATGTTCTCCGGCAAGATAACCAAGTATGTACCACGACCTAGTGGAGGAGTTGAAGCAGAAATGGGAGCCTGGAGGACGTCTGTATCGTACCTGTTGTCCTCTCAGAGTGTGTTTTTTATGTTTCCTGAAGTTCCTTCAAGTGTTGATATTGAGGTACCAAAAAAAAATCCTGGGTAGAGTACAAAGCGTGGAACCAAATTCAAACGTGTACGGTCCTTCTCGACTAGGAAGACAATCGCTACAGTTGCCTGATGTTGATACCTATTACTTTGACCATGGGTCAGCATGGGTGCGTGACAGAGTATTGCAAAACAACACTTGCTGCATAGTGATTGTCATTGGCATTAACCATCCTGAAATTGCACAGCACAGTGTCTCGCTTGAGGACATTTTCAAACATTCTCACAACAGTAATTATCCGATTGGGGGCTTTGCACTTTAGGATAAAACCCATCAAAATTTAGTATGGAGAGTACAGGGAACATCACCTGAAATCAAACATTGCGTCGATCAAGAAAGCAATAATTGCCCTTATCATCAAAGCGAAACCAGCGGGATTATTCGATTTTCCATTGAGAATTTGGTTCGCATTCTGGAGTTTGCTGAAATTTTATTTTAATAGGATTCATTTTCAAACAACTTAGACATGCCCTATCTATAAACGTCGTATCTAAGAAGAAATTCAGGAATCTGCCACACAAAATTTGATAAATAAGCATTTTTATAAACACTTGAACTAATTGGATTTTCAAGTGCTGCATAATTATTTGAACACGGAAATCAACAATCAGCTTCCATTTCCATCCTCCGTCTCATTTCACTACGGACCACTCATTTCAGCCAATTTAAACGTTACTTTTTGCTCATCTTTTCTCAATCGCTTTGCCAAACAAAGTCCCCAACCTCGGCACTTGAATCTCATCTCCATCCATGCAGACGCAAACCGGAACAACCAGCTACCGAAAGAAAAACTAAGTCAATACCTACACGAACAATCGCACCACACTGGAACGGAGCTGAACTGCTCCGGTCTCGATGGAATGGATACGAGCATTGGCTCTGCTGGTTCGACAGCAAACACCAACCGTTGTTGCGTTCGTTGCTCGTCTATTCTATTCGGTTTTTTCGTTTCTTTTCAAATGGTCGATGATGATATTCCCAGGGAGCAAACACAAGAGGATAACGCTTACACCACCCCTACCACCCAGCCAGAACCCAGATCTCTGTTTGCCATTCACCCTAAAACGAAACAACACAGGCTTGTGTACAATGCACACAGGCTTGTGTACAATGTACACAGATTTGTGTACTACTAGATCAGCCTCCACCCCTGTGTCAAATGTACACAGTCACTTTTCTGGCTCTAGCGCTGGTATGGGAGCAAAGTTCGTAACTAATTTTCTCTGAACGATGACATGCATTATCAGGAATCGATCAATGCAAAAATAATTGTTAATTTTGTTGTCATGCCAGCGCTGGAGCCGGAAAAGTATCTGTGTACATTTGACACAGCGGTGAGGCTGATCTAGTAGTACACAAATCTGTGTAACTTCTGTAACCGTGTTCGGATTGTTGCAGTGTGTTTGTGTGCGAGAGAGTTCTAGCTACAGCTACTCCTCGCAGCTGGGTGATGATCATTATCATGAAAAGTTAGCATCATTCTTCGGCTCCATGTAAACACATTCACAACCTACAAATGGACGCGGCCGGTGGTGGAGTCCCCGTCACCGTGCTTCATCGCAGACGCAGATCAAACTCAGCTGGACAGGGTTGGATTTGTCTGGTGTAGTAATTTGATAAGTGTCAGCCTGAAATCCAACCAGAGAGCCAACCCTACTGAGCTTAAACTTGAGTTCCCCAAGGAGTTACTACAGTAACACAAGCTCGGCAACACTTACACGATGAACCAACGAGATAACTGCGTGGAACTTCAGACTTCTTCAGTGTGTAAGTGTTGATGATCTTCTGGAAACGTGGGAAAGGGAGAGGAAGTGATTATGCAAACGCTTGTCTACGACAGCCCGTGTATGGGGCTGTCCATAAACCACGTGGTCATTTTTTTGGGAATTCTCACCCAACCCCCCCCCGCGTGGTCATTTGTCCATACCAAATTTTTCATTCATCCATACAAAATGCTCATAGTCCGAACCCCCCCCCCCCCCCCCCCCCCCCCTCATGACCACGTGGTTTATGGACAGCCCCTATACCACTGCGTCTGCTCCAGCTCATGTGAATGCCGGAGTTTTTGGAAAACGGCGGTTTGGCAGAGGTTCACGCTTGGTGAGTGCATTGCCGTTTTGGATTTCTGTAGAGATTGCTGTAAAGATGATGGCAAAGTTCGCGGATTGCAAATTTGTAGGCGTACTAAATAAGAAAAAAGGTTTTTTTTTTAATTTTAAACCCGCATCTGTTGCTGGCGATGTTTAGTATGAGTTATATTGCGACATTTGCACCCATTTAGACTCGGCCGAAATTCATTATCATCACAGTCGAATTTCGCACACGACTTCGCAGCGGCTGGCATACACAAGTTCGGTTGAGTTCGTGACAGGGGCGTCGGATGCACAACAGGTAAACAAAATAAGTTTGATTAGTGTAAAACTTCGCTGGGAAATGATGATTCAGTGGATTCTCAAATTATCACAGTAGTCTAAACATTAATGAGAAACCCAATAAAAAGATTAAACTATTCAGGAGCGAATCAGGTATCGACTTCACCAGAGAGCCGACCCTGTTCCGATAAGGGTAACAAAAACCGACTGGCTTCTACCGGAGTCTGGTGGTTTGTTTGATTCGTTCGTAGTCAACCAGGCTAAACAACCAACAACGCAAGGTTCCAGCCACCACCGTAGCTCACGCAATGGGAAACACCCCACACCGCGCGTCAACAGAGCTCCAGCTCCAGCACACTCTCAATAACAGCCAAAAGTTTCGGCAAACAAATGGATGTTCCGTTCGGGGATCCTCCTCCGTCTATCTCGGAATGGCCCCTTCGCGTCAGTTTCCTTCCCCTCCCCCCTCAGCCATTCACGCACCACCACCACCACCGACCACCCACGTGTAAAGTAAGCGTTGAGCATCAGGTTGAGATAGAGAGGGAAACGGCGAACGAATTTTACATTTCCCGTAAATTGTATCCACTTGTTAGGAAATTGGGCCGAGAATTAAGATGTGTCGGATAAGCGCGGGGGAAATTAGTTAAACGCTCATTAGTGCAGCATTAGGAATGATTTCTTCGAATGTTTTTGTCAGGGCCTCCTGGTCCGGCGAAGCTGTTCGAATGAATGCTGGTGTGAGAGGTACGTTAATTGTGCGTTTCCGGGATGGTACTTGGATAGGGTGGGTATTAGAGGGAGGTTCGTTTGAAAAGTTAAATGATCTAAGTTGTACAAGGTGATTGGGAGCGAGGTGCGTGTCAGAGTCTGGAGTGTATACAATTGAAAATTATCTAGAACTAATTTATAAAGGATGTTGCTAAATATAAAATGCCTCATTAGTGAAGTCAAATTAATGACTCCTTATTATGATTCCCCTTCTTAATGATAGAGCAAAGAAGGAATGCATATAGATATATAAAATGGTAAGCTCGTTCCATACAACATATTACATATTTATGTCGATTGTTCTTATAAAGCACGCGTTAGAAACTACAAATTTGATTGTTAATTATTCGTATAACTACTGCATTCAATGCCTTATACAACATACTCAATTACGTTGAAAAGATTCGATGCGATGGTATGTAACGTTGGTCTACGGTACAAAAATTGGCCTATTAGTGGATACAACGTTGGCCTAATGCTCCTAATCCAAGCACAAGAACCACTTATTCTATATTTTTTTAATATTCCTGATGAAGTATTATCCCTGTTTGTTTACCAATCTTGCTTTCAAATTACATTTTCGGAGCCAAATTTTCACATAACTATAAATAAATCACTTAAACTTTAGTTCTTTCTTAATTTAGTAACGAAAAAAACGCAACCCCATTATTGTGTTATATTTTTACAGTCACCGCACACAAAATATTTCTTCCCGTTTGTTCTTTCTGGTTCATTCGCAAGCAATGTTGTTGACGTCACTTTTTCGGTGTTGTTGACGTCACTTTACTGATGGGTCAAGATTTGGGTACATAGTGAATAAAATGTCCTCAAAATTCGGCCCACATTTAATTTGTAAAATAGTTATTTATCGTTGAAAACAAATATACAAGTTCAAGACAGCGTCTTTGACCGTTGCATAAAATGTTCAGTTATCGAATAGTCAATTCGAAATGTTCCAGGATCAGGCCATTTATGATCATGTGTATAGACTACCCACTAAGCCGAAGAATCATGGCGTCTACAAAAGCTAAACAAAGTGACATTTTCATTCAATTTTAATGCTCCAAAGTGCTAAAATTGAAACGAAATGTTACAGTTGTTTGGCGCATAGCTTTTCCGATCTCCAGTTATGCGTGTTTGTTTGAGTTTTTTTTGTAAACGTTAAGATAGGCCAAACGAGGGGACTAACGAAGCATCCCGATACCCTACCTAAAGGAATTCTAGGATGAAACTCTTACTAAAACGTTAGAATCCATGCAGAATTTTTAAGAAGGAATCGTTGCAGTATACTGCAGTTATACTTGAAGGAATGATTGGAGGAATTTCTGAAGAAATTAAAAAAAAAAATCATCGCTACGCCACTAACACAGCTAAATACACTGTAGATCCTTCACGTTATGTACGGTCTCCAAGTACAGTGGCAACATATTCTGGTTTAGGGTGCTTACTGCACTTGTTAGCTGATAGGAAGTCCACTGTTTTGGTTTACGGTGCTGGGACATGGGGTCTGTCCCACGGAATTGCGTGACTACTGTGGCCATGTGGGCAAGTTTATCTCGTAGTTGCTATCGTTGCATAACCGCTGTTGGTACTGGAACAGTGGGTACAGTTGAATCGTGACTCTCACTTTTGTTCGATGCATCCAGCCCAACAGAACATCCGACGTTTCGCTTGAACTTCTCCTTTCCTTCTCCAATTCCCTCTGCGCATTCAGCTTAATGCATTCCACTTCTGCAACGGTGAGCACATTATTCTGCTATTCTGCTATTATCAACGCATCCCCTGGCTTTCGCCCATCTGCGTTGTCTTTTCACTAGGCAATACGTCTACCAATTGATGTTTATGGGCTTGCCAGACCAAGTCATGTACACACTTAGAAATTCTGAAATTTCCACGAAACGGAATCACCAAAAAACGTAAATGTTTTCAAGACTGAATCACAAATTGGACTCAATTTTACGCGCATCATGTAAGTGCTGGTTGGTTAACAAATCCGTTTCACCAGAAACGTAGAATCAGTATCACGTTCATCAGCCACCTTCCAACTCGGTGAAATAGCCGAGAGGTAAGAGATGTGGCTCACAATCAGCAGATCCGGAGTTAGAATCCCATGCATGACGATATTTTACTTTTCTATGTTTTATCTGTCAAATCGGTTCTAGCGATTGCTAGACGCTAAGAAAAAATAAGTTTTATTTTGGGGTGTCTTGAAAGACGTAAATTTACATGTTATAACCTCTAAATTTGTGTTTTTGAAGATGCTCGTATATGTCAGGTTCAGGACACTCAAAATTACATGATATTTTCTAGGTGTGTAGCTAAGCCAAACACCCCACCTACAACTGTTGGGTAGGCACCATTGTCCCGCCCACTGGTCTTTTACAGCTAGCTGTAGGTGCATGTGTGCGTGTAAGTATTGGAGTGTGTGTGTCAGTGTTGGTGTATTGTAGGCGCCAACTCGTTCTAATCCACTCTGATAGCTAACACCCTATTGAACCATTACCCTTAAATTTGGCAATCTATGAAATAGAATGAGTTAAACGCCTGTAAAAAAACAGTCAGTTAAATCAAACAAGGAATATTAGTATTGAAGCGAAGATACAACGAAGCAACGCCCCGAACCTCGAGAGCACAAACCCCAAGAACCAAATGACAGGCAGCGCCGATAAGTCGATCGACTGGCCACCATCAGTGAATAACCAATCGAATAAACCCCCCAGCACAAACTGCCACCAGCTCTCCCGACCTGTGCCCAACAAATCCGAGGCACAGCCCAGCCTTAGCTTCACCTTAAAACCAAAATCTAGATTACAGAGCACAATACTTCCCAAGTAACCACGCAGCTCGAGCCGCAAATCACGCACAACACGGCACAAATAAGACAAACACTACCCCGCCCGTACAACCGAAACCGACCTAGAGTAGAGAAGGGTCTCTTTCCACTCCAACCCGGACTCAACTGCACCCACAGGGCAGCGCATCTCACCCACACCGCACTCATTCATGCATCACTGTCCGAGCCGCACGGTCACCTGGGTTGAGTCTATCTGCATGACCTCGCCCAACCCGTAACGCAGAGTTTAAATCCCTCTCTTGCATTACAAAGTACTCCCTCTTCCCAAAAATCTGTGCGTGGTATAAATGAGATCTTAAGGCTGAAGAAATCGTCACCAATACAACCGCCAACACTGAGCACTCAATGATGTCGGCCTTATCAACGACGACCCCCTCAGTCCCAAACCCAATTATTCCACACTACCCAAGTAACCACCCTGCTGAAGCCGTAAGCACCGCACGCACAAAGTACACACACACCGACACGCACCACCCCACACAAACCACCAAGGCCGAACAAAAGCGGAAAGCGGTGCCACCACTGCTGAATCACGACTTTTTCAGTATAATTCAGCAATCGTAGATCCATTCCTCGACCCTACTCAGTCCTAACGGTCCATAGCAATGCCTGTCAATATATGCGCCTCACACATGCAACCCCTACACCCTAACAGTATGGTCACTTGGGTATCCCTGGGTTTTGACATGATGGTCAGGGATCACAGCCATCAAAACGTTCCAAACTTTATCAGGGTTTACGACCTGTAGACATGATGATTTCTCAATAGTTTCAAGCTCTTTCGGACCTTCCGCTATTGGAGACCATCATGGCTAGCGGTGTTAATTCTGCAACGGTGAGTAGATTATGAGACAAAATGTCTCGCGGTCGTGTGTACAGCTTGTTGAACCCTCCTTTGGCATTAGGGTCATTTTTGACTTAAACTGTGCACTACGTCAACGAGCTGTCCCAACGTGATGCAAAAGGAAGGTTTAATCAAGCTGATTCGTAAAGCGAGGAAATCTCTCGCTGAACATTTTCAGCATCCCTGATCTGCCCTGTTCGCCTCCATTCCAAACTGGTCTAGACATAATAGGCTAATTTTCCAATTGTTGCACGGCTAAAAATTCGCCAATTTTTGCACACCTCATAAGAATAACATGAAGTGTGCAACAATAGGCGAGTTTTTAGCCGTGCAACAATTGGAAAATTACCCTAATTGTTAAATAATGTAAATGAGAAAGAAAACGTTTTATCTTCATCATTCTTTAAAAATATTTTTATTTTTTATTTGGATTAATAGTTCATCCGAAAATATATTTATTTTTTTTTCGATATTGACAAACATTTTTATTTCTTTTCATTGCAGGTATGTAGCATAGAACAAAAGTTCTAAGGAAATTCTTGGAAAAGGTAACAAAGGGGAGGGGCTGTGAATCTCACCGTGACGTCAGTCTGTGGAACCGATTGGTTTGAAACCACCCGTGCAGAAAATACGACTGCTCTGGAAACTGGGATTATTAGTTTTTGCCATTTCGCTTCTACTGGACCGCACAAAAAGTTAATCCCATTAACGATTCCTTCCTAATCAGTTTTAGATTGGCAGCTTATCGTGCCGATGAGCGTGCCGTCGTCAGTGAAAATCACTACCTCGAAGCTCGAAAAACTCCTTTCGATGGCTTCGTTACGGCTTCTGATATTCAGATATCTGTTCCAGCCATCGAACATCTCAGCTTACCTAGAAGTATCGAAGCCCATCACATCGGCGGATGTGGTAGGTAACTTACCATCTTTCTAATTTTCGATCAAGAAAGGATTCCTTCATTTAGCACCAGAATGTGTCCATTCGACGTACATTTTACTTCCCCTCGAGCAACCGTCAAAAGAAAAACAAAATTCATTTAAAAGTTTTCTTTGGTCGGCGACTCCAGTCCGCCCCACCCGAAAGAACTTATCAGTTTGGTTCCGTGAAAATTTCCCTTCCGAAAATTAAAGAGCTACAACAACAACAGCAGCAGCAGCAGCAACAGGGAAAGAACCATTCCCCGAAACAAGTTCGCCATCCCGGAAATCGGAGGAAAATTTGAATAAAACATTCATTCTTCGGTTTGCAGCGCCATCTGGGTTGGGCTGGGGCCATGTGGCCCCTTCATCATTATCTGGGCATGTAGATCTGTGAAACCGGCAGGCAGACAGACCGGCTGGATGATCCGATGGCCCTTGAACGCGAAACGCAAGGGGAAAACTTTTCAACTTTTTTGAAACATCGTTTTCATCTCCTTCTTCGCCAGGGCGGGCCCCAGGAAGAAGTTTCCCGATTGAAGCCAAGCACGGCAGAAAGGTGTCCTCTTTTGTCCATTATAAAACGCTTCTTGCTCCGTTGCAGCCCGGGATGGACTTTTTCCAGTTTTTCCGTGTTTTTTTTTTTCTGTGGGAAATATATTTTCCTAACCGAGCGACATAATTTTTTGCTCGTTTATAATTTGAAAAGATAGTTGAGAAGGATCGGAAAGGTGAAAGTAAAGGAAGGACAAAGGAAATAGGATAGCTCCTGTGTCAGGTACACTTTTACCTCTTGGCTTTTTGGTTTGGATTATACAACCTGTATCCGTTGGAAAGTCGTTTCAAGTGTTCCAATTTGGCAATTTGTTGAAGAGGAAAACCTTCATTAAAGTTTTAGATTCCATATCAACCGAGAATGATTTGGAAATGCAACTTAAGAGACAAACAATCAAGGACTGTGCACATAAAAGGACTAAAACCAGATGACTAGAAAAATAGATTAGAAGACAAGAAGACAAGAAGACAAGAAGACAAGAAGACAAGAAGACAAGAAGACAAGAAGACAAGAAGACAAGAAGACAAGAAGACAAGAAGACAAGAAGACAAGAAGACAAGAAGACAAGAAGACAAGAAGACAAGAAGACAAGAAGACAAGAAGACAAGAAGACAAGAAGACAAGAAGACAAGAAGACAAGAAGACAAGAAGACAAGAAGACAAGAAGACAAGAAGACAAGAAGACAAGAAGACAAGAAGACAAGAAGACAAGAAGACAAGAAGACAAGAAGACAAGAAGACAAGAAGACAAGAAGACAAGAAGACAAGAAGACAAGAAGACAAGAAGACAAGAAGACAAGAAGACAAGAAGACAAGAAGACAAGAAGACAAGAAGACAAGAAGACAAGAAGACAAGAAGACAAGAAGACAAGAAGACAAGAAGACAAGAAGACAAGAAGACAAGAAGACAAGAAGACAAGAAGACAAGAAGACAAGAAGACAAGAAGACAAGAAGACAAGAAGACAAGAAGACAAGAAGACAAGAAGACAAGAAGACAAGAAGACAAGAAGACAAGAAGACAAGAAGACAAGAAGACAAGAAGACAAGAAGACAAGAAGACAAGAAGACAAGAAGACAAGAAGACAAGAAGACAAGAAGACAAGAAGACAAGAAGACAAGAAGACAAGAAGACAAGAAGACAAGAAGACAAGAAGACAAGAAGACAAGAAGACAAGAAGACAAGAAGACAAGAAGACAAGAAGACAAGAAGACAAGAAGACAAGAAGACACGACACTGTTCTGTTTCTGTTCTGTTTCTGTTCTGTTTCTGTTCTGTTTCTGTTCTGTTTCTGTTCTGTTTCTGTTCTGTTTCTGTTCTGTTTCTGTTCTGTTTCTGTTCTGTTTCTGTTCTGTTTCTGTTCTGTTTCTGTTCTGTTTCTGTTCTGTTTCTGTTCTGTTTCTGTTCTGTTTCTGTTCTGTTTCTGTTCTGTTTCTGTTCTGTTTCTGTTCTGTTTCTGTTCTAATTTGTCATTTTTGTGTGTGTTCTGTAGCCATGCATCCTATTAATCACTAAAAGAAAACAATTCGTCAATCATCCCGCAAGACACACCGCACTACATCTGTCTGGGACTTGTTAAAAACTTCTTAATCACAAGTTGCCAACTCGCCACTCTTTTCTCTCTCTTCGCTCCATAAAGTCTCGGATGAAGAGATAGCATCACGCGCGCCACGCACAGTTCCATCTGTCGTGCTGTAGGCCTCCATCAGACAAAAGAAGCGAAAAACTTTTGTGCCCCTTCGTTGACCCACTTTTTCTTCGGATCAATCCACTGCGGTCATCCGGTCTCGGTGGTGGCTCCAACCCGGTATCCGTCCCGGTCAAACAAAGTCATACAAGTCCAACCTGACCGAACTAATCCTTTGGGTTATTGGTAACAAGGTAGCTTTTCCTTTAATAATGGAGGGGAAAAAAACTTCCCGTCTCCGAAGCGCCCCAAGCAATGGGCACGGATCGGGACAGGCCGGGTTGGCTGGCTGGCTGGCTGACGAACCGGAAGTGTGAACCCGAAAAGTTATTTAAGGAAATTAATCACTTTTTCGACTCATAAGCCGTGGTGGCCGAGGCCGAGCAGTCGAGCTGGGCTGATTTAATTCCGGCAGGGTTCAAAGTTGAGGCTGGGAAATTATATCGGCACTGGATGGAACGAGAGGCATCGGAGCAGTGAGGATTCTTTTAAAAGGTATTATTCAATTTCGGGGGCTAAAATTGTTGGGGCACAAGATTTGCAGGACTTAGAGAGCTCGGTTTCTACTTCACATTTGCTGTCGGTCGGTCGGTTTGGTTGAATTATTAATGAATCGAGGTTTGAGTGAGGGCCCATATAGCCGAGGCGGTAAACGCACGGGTATTCAGCATGACCATGCTGAGGGTGACGGGTTCGATTCCCGGTCGGTCCAGGATCTTTTCGTAAAGGAAATTTCCTTGACTTCCTTGGGTATAGAGTATCTTCGTGCCTGCCACACGATATACACATGCAAAATGGTCATTGGCAGAGGAAGCTCTCAGTTAATAACTGTGGAAGTGCTCATAGAACACTAAGCTGAGAAGCAGGCTTTGTCCCAGTGAGGATGTTACGCCAAGAAGAAGAAGAAGAAGAAGAAGTTTGAGTGAGGCACATGGAGCGATGAAGGATTGTCGGCGATAATTTATTCATTGAATTGAAATGAATCCGGTAGAGTGGAACCGATGGGGGTCATCAATTTGGATGAATATGGCAGAAATATGCTCGAAAGGTGGAAGAGTGGTTCTTCTGATTCTATTTAGTATATTGTTAGTTTGGAAATGAAATATACTTGTCAACTTCTATAAAAAAATGATACGAAATATTTATGTTGGAGATGCTTTGAGTATTAAGAGGGTACCGACCAAAAACCAAGAATTCGTTTCATTCAAAGTGTCTTAACTTTTCGCTCTTTTCCTAAAGCTATTTTCCTATCTTACATTCTAGCGAAACCTTCCAAAATCCATTTTCCCGAAATAAACTGATCAACTTATACTATCACCCATCACGTTCGAATCCATCCTTCTTCGGTTCCACGAAATCAATCCATATGCTTGGCAGTATTATTTAGAAATCCCTCGCTCGAAAGCGATGACGCTGAAGCTTGCGCCAGCCAGGCTCAACCAAGCCTGGCATCCATTAAATCAATTTCACTTCGTGCTTTTTTCGCCCGAGAGGGATTTCGCTTTGACTGACAGCTTCTTCGCTTAGGGGGTGCATCCATCCACGCCTGCCATCAGCAGCAGTCGATACCAGGAAAAAAAAACAAGAACGCTATGCCCCACCAAAAGCTGTGACCAGAGTGGTGACTTTCAGAATTTCCGAGTAGCTTATATTGATTCTGACCACAGCCGGCCTAACCTAGACCACATCGCATCATTGTCAGGGGAATTATAGGCGGAAAGTCCCCGAAAACCTTTGACACCGGCGGCGGTGGCGCTGCCGGTCCAACAAAGGCCACGTGGTCATTACCGCCCGGGCACCCAATGTCGACGGCAGCGATGTCGTTGCTGGCTTAGGACTGGGCTTAGGTGCTTCATCCTGCCACTTTGAGTTGAATAAACAGTTGATATCGATGACTACGATGACAACGACGGGGCAGATGGGATCAATGTAACGGGAGAAATTGATAGAATCTTCACTGGGTAAATCACGGAGGGGAAATGAATTTTAAATGCGAAAAGCTGGAAATCCATAATGTTTTTTTTTTCTTTTCTTTCTTTTCAAGGAATGTTTCTCTCTTGCATATCTTCCAGGAACTATTTCAAGGATTCCTTTAAAATAATTTTCAAAGAATTCCTCTTATAAATAGCTCAGAAATTGTATGAAATTTTTCCTGAGAACTCCTTCAGAGATATCCGCAGCAGTTTTTCCAAGGATTTTTTTTTTTAGAAAATGCTCCAGGATCCCTCTCAAGTTCATTGATAATTTTTTTCAAATATTCCACCAGTAGCTTTGTTAGCTATTTCTGCAAACAGTTTTCAAGAGAAATTCCATTACGGATTTTCCAGCAATCCCTCCAAAAAATTCTCAAGTATTTTTTTCTTCGGAATTACTTTCAGAGTTTCTCCAGAAGTTCGCCAAGATTTTTTTTCAGCGAAGTATGAAAGCATCTTAAGGGGAAACTGGATCCATTTTCCCATTTTTTGGTTTATGATTTTTTTTATTAAATAAGGAAGCAATATTTTCAAAATTGGGTTTCGTACACATTTAAAGGAAGGATAATGGTATCTCTCTAGGTATATTCTAAATATTTTTCCTGAAAAATGTTTTTCTTTTTCACAAAAACTGCCAAGGGCTGAAAGTCTCTTTAATAAAGTCAAATCAATCAATCAATTGCACAAAAACTATTAAAAAAAGAAAAACATGGTTTTCAGATAAACGAAAACTATTTTCCATCAGGAAAAAAAAAATCAGAAGATGTCTTGATCCTTAGAGTTTTATGCAAAACTATTTTGATAATATTGCTTCGCTATTTAAGGACAAACGTCTTGAAATCCCGCTTCAACAGTGCATCAGAACTTCAGACGCACAAATCTCAAGAAGCAAGCTTCAAACAACAATAAGTTTTATTATTCTGTTTTTGCTCACTTGTAATAAGCTTAAAATAAGAAGATCAGGTGCGCTGGTTTTGTTTACGAAGAGATTTGTACTTCCAAAATCGTGAGTAGATACCGAAGCCGGCCATTGTGGCGGCCATTTTGGGATTCTAACAAGTCTGTCCTTAATGAAAAATCATGAACCAAAATATGAGGAAATGGACCCGGTTTTGCCTTAAGGTAATAGTTCGGGTATTCCCGTAGGCATTATCCTAGGACCTAGGCCTCCATGCAAGTTGATCAAAAAAACACTTCAGAAAATGCTTTTTTTGTTTTTGATCTTTTTTCTGAGGTATCTCCATGAGTTTTTTTTTCTCAGGTATTTTCAAAAATAATCCTCCAATGATTTTTTTTTAATTTCTCAACCCTTTGGAGCCGGACGGGTTTTTATATGACCTCAACATAGAAATGGCTGTATAAATTCACCGATTCGATAGAACAGAATACTGTCTTCGGCAAAGTTGTTGCAAATTGAGTCCTCTGTTAGGCAAAAATTGGGATATTTGTATTTGGGATTTCATTGATAACCTAGGACAACCTGAACACCATGAAATTTGGAAAAACGAAATAATTGACATACCAGTTGTTCTAAAAGCCGAACTTGGATGTGAGTTTCGTTTATATGTATCTATTTAGCCTTTGTCATGAATATCAAAAGGTTTTTTTATATTCTGGGATATTCTAGGTGTTCCAAACTGTCCTGTAGTGAAGTCCTTCAAATCTACAAGAATATATTTATGTATTTCCGCCACAATTAATAGCCGTGCATAAGCTACTGGGATCCGTGAAGCTCTTGACATTTACAAGGCCATTAACAGACGCTATAGGGATATTCCGGGTCAGTCAAACTACCTTGGAGTTCAGGACTTCAGGTCTACACTCGTGACAGTATCCATATCTGTTATACTAAGAAACTCTACATAATCAACCGCAGTTACTGGAGCAATCTGAAATCTACTAGCTTTGGGACATCTAGGATCGTCCTAACTGTTCTATAATAAAGTCCTTCAAATCTACAAGAATAATTTTATGTGTTTCACCATATATAATAGTATTGTATAATTTGCTGGAGTCCACGAAGCTCTTGAAATCTCAAATGTCATTCAGAGACACTATAGGGATATTCCAGGTCAGCCAAACTACCTTGGAGTTCAGGACTTCAGGTCTACACTCGTAACAGTATCCATATGTGTTATTCTGAGTAACGCCGCATAATCAACCGCAGTTACTGGAGCAATCTGAATTCTACTTTTTTATTTCAACCCATTGGGACATTCACGGTCTTCCAAATTGTTCTATAAAGAAGTCCTTCAAATCTACAAGAAAAATTTTATGTGTTTTCAGCATAAATAATAGCATAGCATAATCTGCTGAGATCCGTGAAGCTCTTGAAATCTCGAATGTCATTTAGAGACACTACATGAATATTCCAGGTCAGCCAAAGTTCTTCTGAGTTCAGGACTTCAGGTCTACACTCGTAACTGTATCCATATCTGTTATACTGAATAACGCTGCATAATCAACCGCAGATACTGGAACAATCTGCAGTCTATTTTTATATAATAAACCTTTGGGACATTCACGGTCGTCCAAATTGTTCTATAATAAAGCCCTTCAAATCTTGCATGAGCATTAGCATGTACATGAGCATTGCTGACCGTACACTTCGTAGTTGCTACTCCGTGATTGACTAGAGCTAGCGGAATTGCACAGAGAACCAATAGATGGGGCTTGGGATTAGCACACCTTCTTCAATGTACACGTTCCGAGAACCCAAATTTTAATAGGTCAATAACAGCGCCGGCCACGTCCTTACGGTCAACCGGGGAAGGGAAGGAATGTTAGTTGGACAGCCGTTGCTACTAGAGGTTGTATATACTACTGTGCCCTCCACAGTTGTCACGGGAAGGGGTTTTTGTTAGTTGGGAGGGATTGGTAGTTACATAAATCAGGATTCACTTTGGTAAGCGTTGCAGTCTATGTAACCGTGAGCATACACAAAACATATATTCACAGAATTGTGCCACCTCACAGTTTGGAGGAATGGTGAGACCTTGAAAATTATTAAAGGAATTTAGAAAAAGCCTTATGAAACCAAAGATATCTTGCGTCACCTCGAAATTTTGAGGACAGGTGAACCAATGTACAATGTTACTTGCTTATAATACTATGGACACAAAATATTGAGACAAAATTTTGTGTCGACACTAATTATGACAAAACGTACTTATTAAGGAAAACAATACTGAAACATATTGGAACACAAAATACTGAGGCCAGCACCTTTCAGTGGCGGACTGTTCGATAATATAGTAAAATTTAATTGAAAAATGTGAATAGCGAGAATTTGCGCCGACACTTAAAGTGGCGAACTTTGCAATGCTTGTAGTGTAAATATACGAAAGATGAATATGAGAAATATACTCAAACAGATACATGATAAACAAAGCGGAAGAGATAATTTTCAAGATGCAACTTTCGACATTGACAACGAAAACCAAGCTGACACGCATGGTGACGAATTATACATATTTGATCAATATGTTTAAAAGATACATACGCACATAAAGAACAAATAAAATGCTGAAAATTTCCACTTACAGAAAAAAAATAACATAGAAGCAACAGGGAACAAACTCACCAGATAAAAAAGCCCTCCACACGACGACGCGCGGACCGACGAACCCGAGATATCACTTTTCATTCTATAATGAAGCACTTCAAATTGTGTTTTCACTATAAATAATAGCATAGCAGCTGCTGAGATCCGTGAAGCTCTTGAAATCTCAAATGTCATTTAGAGACACTATGGCAATGTTCCTGGTCAGCCAAACTATCCATAAGTTCTGAACTTCAGGTCTACACTCGTAACATCAGCTATATCTGACATACTGAGTAACGTTTCATAATCAATAGTGATGACTGGACCAACCTAAAGTCTACTATATATTTTCATGAACCTTTGCGACATTGAGGGTCGTCCAAACTATCCTGAAGTTTAGCCTTGATAGTAACAGTAGTTAGTCTCACAATGAACTTTAGACTGTAATCTATAATAATAGTTTTGAGATATTCCAGATCAACATCGCTACTCCAGAGACCATAGCTTCAGGTCTACACTTGTGACAATAGCTTTTGCCACTACGTTAAGGTGTTACATAATCTAAATATTTTTGGGATATTATGGGCTTCTTACTGTAATGAATCTTAGTTGATAAAAACAACCACTGTAACTTTCAGAAGACTTGCTCGACATGATAGATTACAAATCGTAGTTTTTAATGGAAGAAGTTACCGTTACACTCGTAAACTTTAGGATCTAAACTCAAGAACAGTTTGGATGACTTGTCTATTTACCTTCCAGAAGACTTACTGGACATGATAGATTACAAATCGCAGCTTTGTATAATAAAAGCAGCTACCGTTACACCCATAGACTTTAGGATCTAAACTCAAGAACAGTTTGGATGACCTAGGATATCCGAACTGATCTGATATTGTCTATTTACCTTTCAGAAGACTTGCTAGACATGATAGATTACAAATCGCAGCTATGTATAGCAAAAGAAGATACCGTTATAGCCATATACTTAAGGATCTAAACTCAAGCGGATGACCAAGGATGTCCAGAAAAGTATTCTGCATAATATTCTACCGTTTTTATACTATTGAATACCAAAACTACAGAAAAACGTAGAAAAAACTCCAGAATAACGTTTAGAAAAAATCCGGCTTTAAAGGGTTAAGGTATTCTACAAACAGTTTTCCAATATGTTTTGTCCAATTTCCGAAGAACAAATTCTGCATGGATATATAAAAACATCCCAGGAGACATTTCCGATGGAACTGCAATTGAATTTTCAATGAAAATCCTTGTAGAAATTTCTACATGATTCACTGAAGGAATTTCATGAAGAATTCTTTGAAAAACTCTGGGAAAACTTAGAGGGGTAACACATGAAGGAACATCTGGAGGAAATCCTGAAGGAATCTATGTATGAATTCCTGCCGGATTTTCTGAATCTTGATATATCCCTGGATCAATTTCTGGACGCATTTATATGGCAGTTCTTTAATGAAGCCCCTAGCGCAACTCCTTAACAAATTTCTGTTGTACTGAAGGAATACATTAACGTAATTCTAAAGAATTTTTGGAAATTTCTCTAAATATTTTTTTTAAGGAATTATAATTAAACTATTAAAAGTAGTAAAGGAATCCATAGGAAAAAAAATCTGTGATTTCCATTAATGGATCTCTGTTGTACTGAAGGAATACATAAACGTAATTCTAAAGAATTTTTGGAAATTTCTCTAAATATTTTTTTTAAGGAATTATAATTAAACTATTAAAAGTAGTAAAGGAATCCATAGGAAAAAAAATCTGTGATTTCCATTAATGGATCTCCGTAAAAAATTAAAAGTAATTCCTAGCTGAGTTCCTAAGAAAATTGCTGAAAAAAATATTATCAGAGAATATCTGCAGGAGGCCTTAGAGAAATGTATTATAGCATCCTTTGAAGAATTTCTGAAAAAGAAGTCGCGGGAGGAGTTTCTGTTATACGCCTTGATAGATTTTATGGATTTTTTGGAGTAATTTATGGAGATATGTTATAAGCTATTTTTGAAAGAATCTTCAGGGTTTTTTTTATCAAATAATCCCTGGAAGAATTTGTAAAGGAATCTTTGTGGAAGTTTCTGAAGGAGTCATAGGAGAAATTTCTTGGGGACCTTGATTTTCATGAAGAATTGATGAGGCAATACTACAGGAATCTGTAAACGATTACCGGAAATAATTCTTCAGATGTCCAAAAATAACTATGACGGAATTTTTATGGAAGTTTTTGGAGACATTTCTGGAGGATCCGCCAACGAAAATTTCGAGGCACAATCTGATGGAAATTCCATGGAAGAAGAGCTTCCAAAACCAGTCTGCGGAAGACTTTTCGGAAGAAATTCCTAGAGGAGTTCTTAATGGAGCAATACCAGAAGGAGTCCAGGCATGGTTTTATATAAAAAAGTTCCTAGATTAATTAATTTCTGGGGAAATCTCTAGACATCTTCGAATAAAATTCCAAATGAAACAAAGATTTTTCTAAGGCAATCAGTGGGAAATATTCGTAAGGATTTATCAAAATATTACTAAAGGTATTTATGGCAAAATTACTGGATATCTTCAGAGCAGAGATGCCAGATATACAGATTTTCTGTATTGTACAGTTTTGACCATATATACAGACAATATACAGAGTACAGAAAAATACAGATTTTTAAAATGTGATACAGATTTCTCCAGAAAGCATTACATTTTAAGTCATTTTCTGCAATTTTAATGATAATTGCTGCTTCAACTTATAAGAATTTATGAAAATTTGTGCATTTTTTGCCATGTTTTAGAAAAACAAATACCAGTAAATATTAAAAATCGTTTAAAAGTAGTACATTATTTGTTAGTTTCTATCTATTGAAATCTAGGATTCTCGGTGTCTGCTATACCCTCAAATACGTAGATACAGAAAAATCTGTATTGATACAGATTGTTTGATAAAATAATCTGGCATCTCTGTTCTTAGGTCTAAATGAAATCTAAAAAAAAAACTCTCCTCCTTGAGGGATTCTATTAGAATTTTTTTCAAGGATCGCTTCATAAGTACCCAAGCAACACGACTTGTTGCCAAGCAACATAGCGCATTCACTGTTCGTATTAAGGACGACAGAACACAATTGCTTCTTCTTTGAAACGCAAAAAGCGCAGATTCTGAATCGATATGCAACTTGAGCTAGGGGAATGATAAAATATGGAAAGAAAATATGTCTAGACTCGAACCATAGACATCATGAGTACTAACCACTCACCTCATATACAACACCAGAAGCTGTGGGAGAGATTTGCTGCTCAACACACCATAAAAGCTACTGAAGTTACGTGTTACTTCTTTGCACCTTTTTTATCACATGTCACATGTCAAAATGAAAAGCCACGCAAGTTTTCCGCAACATATTTGGACCATAATCTGAACAAACAAAAAAGAGTAAGATGTATTATGTGTGCACATTTAATGCATGCCGACTGTATTGTCACTTCTGTAAACTCCGCCTCCATGTAGTGTTGTCAAACACGATGAAATTTGTGATTCCTATGACACAAAGCTTTACTTTACAAAATTCGGTGTTTAAATGCAACTCAACTGACAAGATGGAATTTGCGTGTGCTTTTAAAGTAACTTATTTGGGCCAAATGATAGAGTATTCCTTCAGAAGTTCCTTCAGAGATTCTCCCAAGAATTCCTTCCGGAGTTCCTTGGGAGATTTCACCACAAGTTCCTTCTATGATTTCTCAGGGAATTTTTTTTTTCTAAGGTTTTTTTTTCTAAAAGTTTACCCATGTTTTCTTTCAGGAGTTCTTTCACGGTTTTCTTCTCCTCTCTTGCACCAGCAGTTTCTTCGGATATCTTGTCAGGAATTTTCACCGGAATTTCTTTTGAGATTCCATCAAAACTTCTTCCTGGGTTTAAATAAATTTTAGGAAGTTGCATACTGAGCTTGCACCGATCAGATGGTCGGTGACGAAGCATGTGTCAGTCGAACTTGATTATCAACATTTTTAAAACAATACTCTCACGCTTGTTACCCAAGCAACACACATGTTGTATAAAAATAACGACGGCGCAAGTTTTAGTTGTATAGAAGTTAATTTGACGTTTTTTGGTCCACTATCTAGACAGTTTTCCGCCCTTCGCGCTGAAACTTGGGTTATTTTCCCACGCAAAGAAAGAAAATATCTGAAATAGCAAATATTTAATTGAAATTCTTCTTCTCCGATGGCTGTGAGCCACGTTCCTGTTCAAGCAACAGGAGTACCATCTCTCGCTAACTGTCTATACCAGCTACCTACCAACATAGTTTGTTTTCCTTCACACTGGATGGTTCCGCCCGCGCCGGGCGAGAGCGCACAAAGTTGCTCTGGAGATTTATTCACAAGAGGTAGAAGTATGCTTTTATGCCAATGCAATGGTAAGAGGAAAGTTTACTGAGTAGGAATCTTCTTCAGATTCAGAGCAACGAAAAATGACGATGAAGGGCATTTGCAAACGGAAGTTTTGGTACCTTCCTCCTACAGCCCGAGCAGAAGGGCATACCTTACAAATAACATGCGAAGAGCAACATGTGCTCTTATACCTAAAATTGTTATTGCTGCGTTATTCTACGAAATATTATGAGACATCACAATAACAGTTGGAGGAATTTGAGTAGAGTTTGGTATTGATGTAGTATTTGTTGGTTTAGCGTTGAACAAGATTTGCTATTACATCATGAAGTCTTCGAACAAATGAAACATTTAATAACCAGAAATATTATTAGTTTGTTATTCAATAACTTTGGAATAACAAATACAGCACTTGAAATTTTAGGTATGCATTTATTATTGAAATAACAAGACTTGTTATTTTGTAGGTGTTATTTATACAAAATTTTGGTATTCATTTTTGTTATTTTGCCCCTTATTACCACCTAATGAAGGGCATATAAAGGTATGATAGTATTTAAGATAAATACCTTGATATGTTATTCAATTGTTATTTTCTTCTGCTCGGGAAGTATGTATAGGTATAGCCAACTTTCGTTGCAAATTGGGTGCGGGATAGACAGCGAATCGGTGACGAACTTGATCGGTTTGTTTGCAGAAGAGTGCGTTTTGGGGAAAGTTTTTCAACGAGGAATATTTCCTGAAGTGATGACGATGCACCACTAGCTTAAAAATGTTTTACATATAGGGTAATTGATCCGATCATGGAGGAGTTAAGCACTGGGTTCATGTTTAAACCACCAAGCAAACTTTTTACATGGATTGAGTTGAAAATAATAAAATCTATCCTTTATCTACGGGAAAATAATGAAATATTGCCACTTTAAGGTTGTTATGAGCATTTTATTCGATTTTATCTGAAAGAACATTGTGTTCCTAATGTTGCGGTATCCCATTGAAATCATATGAAATACCGCAACAATAGGAACACAGCAGCAAACATATTAAGGGAAATATTTTTTTAAAATAGGGTTTTGGGCTAATCTTAAGCACAATAGGGTATTGTACCATTTGGGCAGGTGTACCTATTTTGGGCACTTGCCGTACTACCACAACGAATGGAACAATTACCCTAAAGGTAAAGTTATTGGCAGCATTTATTTCTACTACATGCATACATGTTTGTAAGAATTTTGATCAAAAATTCAAAAGCTTCGAGTTTTATTGACCGCTTGTAATTGTTGCTCGTGAATAGATCTGCAACACTTACAAACTTGAACAATTAAATAGATACATGCTTGATACTTACAGGCATCTTCAGCGTGTGTGATTGCTGGTGATCTTCTATTCGAGGACAGAATGTCCTAATGCAAAATTAGCGAAATTATTCGGTATATATATCACATATCGTAAGTTTGTAACACAATGTTCCAAAATCAAGCAATGAATTATCGCTAGAGTTGCGAATAACTTCCCGAGATCCCACAAACGAAAACAACAAGCATATTGCTCGGAAAAGTTCTTCTTCGCCCAGGAGAAGAATACATCGTCATTGACATTCATTCTTCTCGGAAGTCCCCCGACAGATGGCACCCTTCAAGCAGTCCGAGTCTTTCGCCTTGCACGAACAAGTTTCTGATATTCATTAAATTAAATTTATGCTGTCAATTCTGTCAAGGCTGAGCGCTGGCCGTCGCTCTAATCCCTAATCAAATAATAAGGCAACTCAAACAGAAGTACGAAAAGATGAAAAAGGAGACGCACA
This sequence comes from Aedes albopictus, assembly GCF_035046485.1. Taxonomy (NCBI): domain Eukaryota; kingdom Metazoa; phylum Arthropoda; class Insecta; order Diptera; family Culicidae; genus Aedes; species Aedes albopictus. The sequence goes on along the minus strand of NC_085137.1, from coordinate 476,455,167 downwards.
TCCGACTGTGCTAGTGTCCCAACAACTAGTAATACTCCACTCAAGAGACCTACAACAGAACCGAAGTCACTTCCAGCAGTCGCAGTCAGCCTGAAGTCAGAGTTTGAAGCGGTGCGGTGGTGGTGCGTTGCGACGACGTTGAAGGTGGCCTTCGGGGAAGCGACAACGTTGTCCCACCCAAACATCCTCTTTGGCTGAGCTGAGGCTATGACCTCATTTCCCACGAGGCTCAACCCGGCGCAGTCAGAAAACCAAATGGCACCAGGCTGCTGCTGCTGCTGCTGGTGCTGGGCCGAGTCGGGCAGATTTCGTTGTTCGCAACACGAACGTTGTTTTTTTTTTCTGCGAAATGGGTGTAATACGCCGGAGGCCAAATATAAACGAGAAAAACGAACGAGCGCAACGTAGAGAATAAGTTATACCCAGACCGAAGCAGAAGGAAAAAAAAAAAACGAAATGGAATGCCAGAAGGAAATCCCATTTTCATATTTCTCGGTGGCAGCAGCTTTCGAATGACTGGTGCTCTTCCATGAAGTCATCATAACTGTCGGTGGGAGCGTGTGGTACCAGTTGATCTAGGTTCTAGAATCTCACAGCGCTGCCCGAAGACGATGGATGGCCCAATTAAATTCTGGAAAACTTGGTGAGGGTGTTGCGTGTGCTTAAGGAATACAGAGCTGAACTTTTGGCCACAGAGATAGAGAAAAAAACATGGTGTTGAGTATTGCAGTATTGAAAATGTCCTCTCATTTTAACTAAATTAACCTTCGGACAGTCGCGTCTTTGATCAGAGGCTCTATAACGTATGGTTTGGTCCAATTTTTTAAACATCTTACTTAAAATTGGAGTTTTTGAACTAATTCCCGTCTAGCTAAGCAAAGAAGATCGTTGAATCAATGAAAAATAAATCTGAAGAAATTTTGGGATAATTGTATAAGTAAACCAGCTTGTTTCTAGATTAATCTTTAAAGAAATTTCTTGAGAAACTCCTGAAGAAATGTCAAGAAAAATTCCTGTGGGACTCCCTAAAGAATATCTGAAGGAATCCCTGATTAAATTAACGAAAAAAAACATGGACAAAAAAGCTTACTAAGGACTTCCTGACAATGTTCCTGTACACACTGAGTTTTATTTCACGAGCTCGGTTGTACAAATCTCGGTTTCTGAATTTTATCTAAGACTTATCTAACAAGATGATAGGTTGCTAAGCAACTGGGTGTGTTATACTGATTCACGGCATTTTTAAGCTGAGATTTCATCAAAACATTAAACTGACTACTCGGCTGTGAAAATCTCGGCATTTGTAAACCGATAATCGGCATTCTAAATTAGGTGTGTAGTTAATCCTAAAGACTTTTTTTTTTTTTTTTGAAAAGAATTCTACACTCTTAAAAAAATTAGGAATTTACCCGTGACGTAAACCATCAACGTACGTTAATTTTCATGACTGAATGGCAAATTTGACTCAATTTTACATCCATCATGTAAGTTCCAGTTGGTTGCACAAGATGTCAAAACACCTATCTGACCAGATAGGTAGAAGCAGTTTTACATTTATCGTTTGTCTCACAACTGGGTGATACAGCTGAGAGGTATAGTACGTGCCTCTTAATCAGCGGACCAGAGTTCGAATGCAGTTTATTATTTTGCTTACATGTTTTATCTCTCGCTTCGGCTCTACACTGAACGAAAACTCCATCCCGAAACCGACTGATTTGTCCGACCATCCAGTCCAAATTGCCAAAATCGTGTTTTCAAATGATGAATCAATCATACGGCAATCATCATTAAAGCGGATGACGATCATCTTATTTGCGTATGAGTCGACGCACGCTATGTGAATGAATATTAGTTGCAGAGCGAAGGCCACACAGATGCACTGAATTTATTCATCGAAAGCGTAACAAGTTCCTTGATCGTGACACTCGGGACGTTGACGATTAGGCGTCGCATGTCCTATCTTGGACATGCCATTTTTTTAAAAAGGGTGCTCGCGAGAGCATCCTGGCCATTAAGCACAAACTTTATTGAGAAAATTAGCGGTGACATTATTGTTATCAATCGCTAAAAAATAAAGTTGCTCGACCATATGGTCGACATTCTATTTTCATATCACTGTCATCCGGTTTTAGGATGACATTATTCGGTCGGTGGAACATACGGTTTCCGACCGAATGTCGTTAAGGGGCGTGATCGTATCGCCTCTCAGTTGATCTTGGGCGGGGGGTTTCGTTCAGTGTAGCGATTGCTGGCTCGACTTTATTTGTGATAGAAGACGTAAATTTGTGTCAAACGGGCCGCTCCTTTTATGTGCATCCAAGTGTACTTAAATTTACATGATTTTTTCTAAGAGTGTAGCAAAACTCATAAAAGAAATTCCAGCAAGAATGCCCTCTCCGCGATCATTCCAGACAAATCTTCGTGAAACAATAATGCATGGAAGGGTTTTACCAGAATTATTCAATAGTTAAGTAATTTCCTTGAGGGCGTACCAGTAAAGAGGACGCTGAACTTTGGGATCGTTGAATTACCAATTCTGATCTTACCGTGACAGCTCTGGTTCAATTTATTGTCAAACCTATCTTTGTGGATCGCTTTTTCCTTCTTCAAAACTTCCTCCACTGACCTACGATCGATGTCAATGGGATCAATAGTATCTGCAAAGCCGAGCAGTATTTGCGTCCGTGTGATAATAATGCTATTCTTCTGCACGGTTCTAAATGCTCCTACGAATGCAATGTTCAATGTTGAACTTGTATCGAATACTTTTTTTCGATCCATCCAGCTAAACCATGCTTAGCCATTATCAGATTCTGTAGAAGGAATTCCAGAATCCCTAAAAAGGAATTGCTAAAAAATGCTCGACACGTTGCTGGAGGGTTTTCCAGAAGCAGTTGGTGGCGATAGAAATTGACTGCTTATTCTTGGATGGAACTGCTGTAACATTTTCCGGATAGGACTGCAAGAGCCTTCCTCATTGCTCCTCCAGATTGATGGTGGATACCCTGTCCGGAATGCTGGAGTATTCTTTGCAGACCTGTGCACAGAAAAGGCGAAAAGGAAGAAGCTTTTCCTAATTCAGGAAAAAGCCAGAGGGTATCTAGTGTATAAAAAATTGGCAATGTGAGGGGTCTAACCCTCAAAACCCCTTCCTTGTGCACGGACTTGATTCCCGCCCCGGAATGGATAGTTAAAGGATTCTCCGAAGTAATTGTTGGAGGGTTGTGTGGAAGGTATTGGTGATGGAAAACAAGGCCAGAAACATTTCAGATGGAATTGCTGGAGACTTCCCCACGAGAGATTTCTGGAGGATTCCTAAGAAGGTAATAGCCAACTTCTGGAGAAATTATTTCAGGAATTCCTCTGGGGAAATCTCTAGGATTTCTGTGTGGAGTCTTCTCCAGCAGTTCTATCAATCTAAGAATACTTCTGGGAATTCTTTAAGGAGTTTCTTTATTCTTTATGGCTCAACTTTCCCACTGGAACTTGGCCTTTTCTCTTCAACTTAGTGTTCTTTGAGCACTTCCACAGTTATTAATTGAAGGGCTTTCTTTGCCTGCCATTGCATGAATTTGTATATTGTGGGGCAAGGATAATGATACACTATGCCCAAGGAGTCGAGAAAATTTTCCCGACCGGAACGGGAACCGAACCCGCCGTCTCCAGATTGGCGATCCATAGCCTTAACCTCTAGGCTAACTGGAGACCACATTTAAGGAGTTTCTTTCAGAGATTTCCCAGAAGTTCCTTCTAGAGATTCTTTTAGGAGTTCTTTCTATGGATTCCTCCAGGAGTTCCCTCTGGGTTTTCCTCTTGGAATTTTCTCTGGAGTTTTTTTTTCCAAAAGTTCTCTCTGAGGATTTCACCAGGAGATCCCTCTGGGTATTCTTCGAGGAAATACCATCAGAGTTTCTTCTAGAGATTCCCTCAGGAGATTACTTCAGGACTTCCCTCTGAGGATTTCACTAAGAGTTTCCTCTGGGGGTTCTTCCAGGATATCTCTCTGGGAATTTCGCCAGGAGTATTCTCTGGAGATTTTTCTAGCAGTTCCCTCTGGGCATTTCTACAAGAGTTCATTCTAGGGATACCTGCAAGAGTTATTCTTAGTGCCTCCTGAAGATTCTTCTAGTTGTTCCTTCTAGAGGTTTCTCCATGAGTTCCATCTAGGCGTTCTGAAGAAATTTCTTTTGAAAATGACTCTAGAAATCCTTTTTGATGGTTGAAGATTTTCGCTTGGTTATTTCTCCTGCAGTTTCTTCTAAAAATTTCTGCAGCACACGTAAAGTTTTTGTACAACTTTTTGAAATTGTCTCGAAAAAGGGGATTATGGAATCCAGCGTAAAAAGTGACATAGTCCTTTTGTGTTATGAATAACTTCTCTAAAATCTCCCGAAATCTTCTGAAACTCCCCTAAACGCTTGGAACGTGTTTAGCACTCTGTACGCTCACTGAAACCTACCGAAACGCCATGAAACCGTTTGAAGCCTTCATGAAACCACCTTAAAATCCCCCGGGAACCCTTTGACACTCCTATACACCTCTGGAACCTTCAAACAATTTGAACGTCGAAAAAAAATTGAAACCCCTTCTAAGAGATGATGAGTGCGACAGCACAACCAACTCGAAATAGTACGTGCAATCGATTTTGTGCTGCTCACTGTCGAGCTTTGGAGGTGTGCTTGTCTTTCGATCTCAGTCGTATGCGCTCTCTCTGTGCTTGTCTCTCCGCTTGACTCTACGCAATGTTGTTTTAGGAACGTTGCAAAGGAGTTCCAGGTGGGTCTTGGGAGTACCAGGGAGTCAAAGAGGGATTTATGATGAGTTGCAGTGAGTGCGTTTCAGGTGGTTTCATAAAGGTTTCGAGAGGTGTTTCAGGACCTTTTCCGGGTTATTTGAACGGTTTTGAGATTGTTTCAGGAAAGTTCTAGACGGTTTCAGTGTGTTTCAGGGCGTTTGAGGTGAGTTTCAAGAAGTTTTCGTGGGGTAATTTCAGAGTCGTTTTAAGGGTAATTCAGGGGAGTTTTGGGAGTGTTTTAAGGGATTTAAGGTATTTCAAATTCCGTAATCAAAAAGATGAGGCATTTCAATGAGATTATGGATTCTAGGCATTTCAGGGGCATTTGAAGGGGTTTCAAGGTTTTTTTTTTCTGGAAAGATCTAAGTATTTTAAAGGTGTTCAGGGGTATCAAAAAGGGGCCATATAGCCGAGGCGGTAAATGCACGGGTATTCAGCATGACCATGCTGAGGGTGACGGGTTCGATTCCCGGTCGGTCCAGGATCTTTTCGTAAAGGAAATTTCCTTGACTTCCTAGGGCAGAGAGTTTCTTCGTGCCTGCCACACGATATACACATGCAAAATCATTGGCAGAGGAAGCTCTCAGTTAATAACTGTGGAAGTGCTCATAGAACACTAAGCTGAGAAGCAGGCTTAGTCCCAGTAAGGACGTTACGCCAAGAAGAGGAGAGAGGAGAGGGTATCAAAAAGGGATCACGGATATTTCAGGAGCGTTACAATAGAATGGACCGCCACAGAGTTTGTTATATTGTCTGCTTTCAAAACTTTTCATGATTCCATTTATTTTATTAATTCTGGATGTTTCTAAAACTACAATATTTCTTAAAAAGTATATTCTCGATGTGAAACATCACTCGTAGCCCATGTTCGTGGCTTCACCCCGAAAACAATCATCCATCATGCTTACGTTCCGTTCAGAAAACAATCTCCCCTTCAAGACCGGCTGTCACGCTGTGACTGTTTTTCGACGTTTACGAACCGTAACAGAGAATGTTAACTCAGCGTGGACGCACACCAACACCGGCAATCCGTAATCCACCCAGGATAACTTTACGGTTATTTCACTTGTTGTCGTCGTCGTTTGTCTCTGGCGAAATTCTATCCAGTACTCACCTACCTAAGGTTGTGAGAAAAATCCAGCTCGGGTGTGTAGTCGACGGAGCTCTTCACCCCGGTCAGCAGCAACAGCGGAAAAAGCGGATTGAATTTATTTAAAGAGGAAAACTTTACGGATGGCGACCACGGCTACGGCCACAGCAACGCCGGAATATTTAGGTGGACTGTGTTGCAGCTTTTGCTGATGCTGCCCGTGATGGTGTGATAAATATCTGCCACAATACACCACAGCACAGTCCGGTTCCGCACACGCCGCTGCGGTTGACAGTTTGAATTTAGGAAACGGTTTCTTTTTTCACCTCAAATTTCATTGCTCCCTTGGGCTTTATCTTTTACTGGCGCGAGCGAGTCGTGGATGTATTATAGTGGCACAAAAAGTGGATTATTTATGGCAGGTCAGATGGAAAGTGAGACGATGCGCTCGGTGAAGATGGTTGGTAAATCCTTTTCATTTTTGAATTTCTAGAGCTTAAGGCTGTCTGGTTGAGAAGTTTTCAGATTTAGTAAGATGATAAAACTTTGAAATGACTTAAATTTGATTTTTTAAATGTAAGTTTCTTTGTTGTTCAGATCTTTCCCTTATATTGGGATAAACGTTGATTGTTTGAAAAGAAATATTAATTATTTTATGTTTAAAACACAGTAAAATTCACACTTATAGTCTTGTCCAGTGAAGATTACTGACAGCTTACTCTAAATCAGACGAGCAACACGCGTCTGGGTTTGATTTTTTTTTCGTAATTTCATTGACATATCTGAGCAGAGTTACTAATAGCAAAAATGAAACTTTGGCAAATTTAGATTCCAGCTAATTATTACTGAACTGCTCTAAAAGCACTAAACCGAAGTTACTTGGGAGATTTTGATGTAATTCCTCATCCATTACACTGCTTTTCCGCTGAAACTAGCTTACAGGACAGTTCAACAATAAGGTAAATCAGAATTCATTAACGATTCCCAGAAACGCAGTAAAACATCCAAACTGCTGAGTAAAACTCCAGCGAGACCTCCATTACTGCGTCTCCTCGAGTCACAAATCTAGCACGTCTCTGCCAGTCCTTTCTCCATGCCACTCGTCCAGCTTCTTGCTATCAGTCTATTATCATCTCAACAGTTCCTCATAAGCCAAATTAATTGCATAATTAAATAAGTTCAACAGAGTAGAGGAAAGCGAACTGCTCGCTTTCCCTCCTCGCCTCCTCCTTCGTCCAATTTAATTCTCCAGAACACCGAACAAGCCATTATACAGTATGCGGCAGGAAAAAATGCGAAAGTGTTTTTCAACTTCAAACCTCATTTTCGTCCATTTGACATTAACCAATCTATGTTTCAACGTTCCATGATCTATAATAGGCTAGTTTTCTGAAAAGTTAATTAAAAAAAATCCCATTTTGGTCACTAACCTTTACAGGGCGGCGCCTGAAGATGAAGACAACCAGAATTTTCAAACCGCAGAAAATCGTACAGGTCGCTAAATTTCGCATCTGATAAAACAAAATTTTTGATTTTCTCTACAATATCGTGAAATATATGTACTTATTTCATCTGGTATGTGAAACTACATGGCTCTGGATCAGTGTGGTCTGGTTGTTCATCGAATTTGAGCTAATTTTGTTACTGTTATAGTCAATTTGTTTAATGACCATTGGGCGCGCAGTTTATTGATATCCGCTTATTAGGCCTACATTATCACATGTTAAACATCAAATGTGTTCATTTTTATTTTTCAGTGCTAGAATATAGACATTGACTGATACACTGTCATGAAAAAATAGTCATATATATCCCATATTTAGCGTGTAATAGTGCCTTGAACTTTTCGCATTTTTTCCTGCCGCAGCCGTCTTTGTCATCACTCCCACCACCGCCACCACTACCCAGAGCAGCAGTCAACTCCATTTGTCGCCGAAGGTTATTCTACGGCTACGTAATTTTACTACGCTCGTCCTAACTTTCTTATTCCTCACCCTCCTCTCGGATATGAGTACGTGCCCTGGGAACTCGACAGGGTGGCTCAACCTATAAAGCTATTTCAAGTTTTGGATACGATTCGAATATTTGAATAGCTGACATGTTCTCTGATACAAGCTTGTGAGTTAGAAGTACGACACTCGTTAGTACCATTTATTTTGCTTGTACAATATCGGACCACCCTGGCACCGCTCACGCACATTCCACGCCGAAAAGACTTAGCCCCCACAAAATGTCTGAATTCGTCAAAAGAGAAATAATTAACCTTGACTTTGGCACGGTTTGTCTTTAGCCAGGGCTCTTTTGCACGATTCTGTCACATTCGCCCGAAAACCATTCGCCCGAATCACAAACGCCCGAATGACAAACGCCCGAATTCCAATCGCCCGAATAGACCATTCGCCCGAAAAGACCATTCGCCCGAAAGACCATTCGCCCGAAAGTCATACGTCGATTCCATGCAATTTCTTTGAACAAGTTTTTTTTTCCTAGTTTGCCATGATGAAAGTTTAAGGACAGACGCACGGTATACTTAGTATCCGACCAATCGCAAGATCAGCTGGACTAGCGCCAATAATATAGATATAAGCTTAGTTTGAAAGAACGGCCTATGTTTTGAAGAAGGCCTAATTTCTTGTGAAAATATTACATAATTGGTCATTAATTGTTATAGCATTGTTCATCGAGAGGATAACTTCAGCACAGAGTAGTCAATACTTTTAAATTAATAGTATTCACGATTGATCTACTCGGAATAACTACGTATCGTTAAAATGAACAATAGTTCATATAAATTAAAACGTGTGAGCTAACGAAAGCAGAAAAAAAAAACATCAAAATCGCGAGAATACAGCATTCTTATTTGAATAAGCTGTTCTTTTGAAACCATGCTTTGAATCCAAAAATTGTTTTAACGTCAAGGTTCCCCATAAAATAACAAATTAAAAGAACAGCCCGTGATTGAAAGAAGGGCAAATTTATGGTAAAAAATGACATCAAATTGAATTTAATTTGCTTGAAGGTAGAACTAGAAAGAAAAGCCTATTAACAAAAGAAGGGACAATTCCAATGAATGTTTTCACAGCGGATACTAAGCGACACATGCGTCTGTCCTTAAACTTTCATCATGATAAACCAGAAAGAAAACATGTTCAAAGAAATTGCATGGAATTGGCGGATGACTTTCGGGCGAATGGTCTTTCGGGCGAATGGTCTTTTCGGGCGAATGGTCATTCGGGTGAATGGCCTTTTCGGGCGAATGGTCTTTTCGGGCGAATGGTCTATTCGGGCGATTGGAATTCGGGCGTTTGTCATTCGGGCGTTTGTCATTCGGGCGAATGGTTTTCGGGCGAATGTGACAGAATCCGCATAACAGTCCCATCTTTGCTGGGTTTCCTATGCATATGGGACTGTTATGCGAGTGGGGGCAGTATATTGCTGAAAATGTTTTAAACAGTTTAAGTCTTATACCAGACTGTGTTCAAAGAAAGCAATATGTGTGTACGACGCCTAAATTGATTTCAGAAAAGTATTTCCAAGATTATTATGGTTTCCGGGCGAATGGTCTTTCGGGTGAATGGTCTTTTCGGGTGAATGGTATTTCGGGCGAATGGTCTTTTCGGGCGAATGGTCTATTCGGGCGAATGACTTTCGGGCGTTTGTTACATTCGGGCGTTTGTCATTCGGGCATTTGGAATTCGGGCGAATGGTTTTCGGGCGAATGTGACAGAACCCTTTTGCACTAACCCTGCCTGAGGGTGAGAAAGTAAATGGAATTTCTTAATAGCAGCAATAGCATAGCTTTTCGAGAAGAAGGCTCTCCTCTCCTCTCCTCTTCTTGGCGTAACGTCCTCACTGGGACAAAGCCTGCTTCTCAGCTTAGTGTTCTATGAGCACTTCCACAGTTATTAACTGAGAGCTTCCTCTGCCAATGACCATTTTGCATGTGTATATCGTGTGGCAGGCACGAAGATACTCTATGCCCAAGGAAGTCAAGGAAATTTCCTTTACGAAAAGATCCTGGACCGACCGGGAATCGAACCCGTCACCCTCAGCATGGTCATGCTGAATACCCGTGCGTTTACCGCCTCGGCTATGTGGGCCCTCGAGAAGAAGGCATCTAATGTATAAAATTGGCAGGCACAAATTTTCCAGAGGTAGTTTGGCCAAACAGGTCCATATCTGCAGAGGTGTATTGGTGTAATATTTTTCAACAGACTTATTTGTATATAACAGCTATGATTTTGTAGTTTACCGGGCACTTGTTTCCTCTTGCAATTTCGTGATTTTTTTTAAATTTATAACCTAGATTTCCAAAAATTCAAAGAGATGAAAAACCAGAAGACCAGAAGATCAGGAGATCAGAAGATCAGAAGACCAGAAGACCAGACGACCAGACGACCAGAAGACCAGAAGACCAGAAGACCAGACGACCAGACGATCAGACGACCAGAAGACCAGAAGACCAGAAGACCAAAAGACCAAAAGACCAGAAGACCAGAAGACCAGAAGACCAGAAGACCAGAAAACCAGAAGACCAGAAGACCAGAAGACCAGAAGACCAGAAGACCAGAAGACCAGAAGACCAGAAGACCAGAAGACCAGAAGACCAGAAGACCAGAAGACCAGAAGACCAGAAGACCAGAAGACCAGAAGACCAGAAGACCAGAAGACCAGAAGACCAGGAGACCAGGAGACCAGAAGACTAGAAGACCAGAAGACCAGAAGACCAGAAGACCAGAAGACCAGAAGACCAGAAGACCAGAAGACCAGAAGATCAGAAGATCAGAAGACCAGAAGACCAGAAGACCAGAAGACCAGAAGACCAGAAGACCAGAAGACCAGAAGACCAGAAGACCAGAAGACCAGAAGACCAGAAGACCAGAAGACCAGAAGACCAGAAGACCAGAAGACCAGAAGACCAGAAGACCAGAAGACCAGAAGACCAGAAGACCAGAAGACCAGAAGACCAGAAGACCAGAAGACCAGAAGACCAGAAGACCAGAAGACCAGAAGACCAGAAGACCAGAAGACCAGAAGACCAGAAGACCAGAAGACCAGAAGACCAGAAGACCAGAAGACCAGAAGACCAGAAGACCAGAAGACCAGAAGACCAGAAGACCAGAAGACCAGAAGACCAGAAGACCAGAAGACCAGAAGACCAGAAGACCAGAAGACCAGAAGACCAGAAGACCAGAAGACCAGAAGACCAGAAGACCAGAAGACCAGAAGACCAGAAGACCAGAAGACCAGAAGACCAGAAGACCAGAAGACCAGAAGACCAGAAGACCAGAAGACCAGAAGACCAGAAGACCAGAAGACCAGAAGACCAGAAGACCAGAAGACCAGAAGACCAGAAGACCAGAAGACCAGAAGACCAGAAGACCAGAAGACCAGAAGACCAGAAGACCAGAAGACCAGAAGACCAGAAGACCAGAAGACCAGAAGACCAGAAGACCAGAAGACCAGAAGACCAGAAGACCAGAAGACCAGAAGACCAGAAGACCAGAAGACCAGAAGACCAGAAGACCAGAAGACCAGAAGACCAGAAGACCAGAAGACCAGAAGACCAGAAGACCAGAAGACCAGAAGACCAGAAGACCAGAAGACCAGAAGACCAGAAGACCAGAAGACCAGAAGACCAGAAGACCAGAAGACCAGAAGACCAGAAGACCAGAAGACCAGAAGACCAGAAGACCAGAAGACCAGAAGACCAGAAGACCAGAAGACCAGAAGACCAGAAGACCAGAAGACCAGAAGACCAGGAGACCAGGAGACCAGAAGACCAGAAGACCAGAAGACCAGAAGACCAGAAGACCAGAAGACCAGAAGACCAGAAGAGAAAATTAAATCCAAATCCAATCCAAATATAAGAAAAATTCAATCCAAATCCAATCCAAATCCAAATCCAAATCCAAATCCAATCCAAATCCAAATCGGCTCGCTCTAGTTGTTCTATGCCAGGAATTTTCTTTAAAGTCGCACATTCCAGACATATCCGTTTTCATTCACAATAATGGCCCAACTTTGTGCGATTTAAACAATTCCATTGTGTATGACACAAATGCTACAAAGTGTGAAATCCGTTTCGAGTGCTCTCCTTTCCCGGTTTCCAGCCGTAAATAATCTACAATCGTACACAGAAGATAAGCACGTCGAGAGACACAGAAAAAAAAAAACATCCTACTACGGTTTTCACTGGGCACCTACACAGTATCCACACACTCCACGAGCTATAGCAGTCGCCGAGTCTGAAGCCAGGCATTGTTGTTTCGAGTGCGAAAATTTATATCAGACCTCGTCGGTTGCATAGATGGCTGCTGGAGCACACCGTAGCGTGGTCGTGCTGGTCCAGTCAGTGAGCCCGTACAAAACCGCAGTAAAGCGCGAATCCTTACACACACCCACACGTCGTCGTCGTTGTAGTCGTCGTCATCGTCGTCGGTTGCTAGCAGTAGTCCAGCATTTTCGTACCGTTTATTACCGCATAAAAGGAGAGTGGTCATGAGTAGCGGAATTTAAAAATGGTATAAAAATAAATCTCAACGGTGGAAGACGAGTGGTCATGCTATACTGGCTAGGATGAAGCCAGAACAAAAAAAAAGCATTTAATCCGATTACAGGAGCATAAATCACATTTATCCCGGATGAAGCACTTGGTAATGCTGTCGAGAGTACATAACTCTACGATGTTTGGGTGGATATTGACAAACTAACGCTGACTGTGGTGACGAAAATGCAATTCAGCGATACACCTCTTTCAAGCAGTTTCCTTGACATTTATCTGAAATCAGGAAAATTCTGCAGATGATTTTGAATTATGATTTTATTTTCTAGCAGTACAAATTTGCCTAAAATTTAATTTTTTTATTACCTGACTATTTAAATTAAGATGTCCAAGCAAATTAACTACGAAGTTTTCCAAGCAGAATTTATATCTTCTTTAATGTTAGAGAGTTTGTTACAACCTTTAAAAACTAAATATACGAACCATACACCTAAAATATACATTTAAAGTTACCCAAGAAATCCGTAAATCTTCAAAGGTTGATCGTAAAACGCACACATAGGTGCCCGCCCAGCAACGGCAAATTCGTTCCTCCAATCATTCTCCTCTCGTTAGGAACTCCAAAGGAAACCACTTCCATCAGCGAACAAACTAATGGCTGCAATTACTGCTTCCAATCCACTCCCATTCACATTGCTTCGCGTGGTGGATAGTAGGTACCTACACACCATCCGACAAGCACGGCAACGAAGACATCCTCCTTTTCATGTCCTGCCGTAGCCAGCCAGCCAGCCAGCCTGCGCCACCCTAGAGCAGCGCACGCCTGGTCTGGTACCGAATGAAATCGCATCGGTTCGTTCCGAACCGTTTACTGGTCCTTTTTTAAATTGAACTCGACCCGAAACGGTAGCACTGGGGGAACTGGAGTAAATTGATCCTTACATTGTGCCAATGACTAAATTGGGAGCGAGAGCATTTGGATGCCCCCTATAGCCACAGCTGTAAGGGCGTGGGTATTCAGGATAACCATACTGAGTGCGACTGGTTTAATTCCCAGTCGGTCCAGGAACTTTCCTTGACTTTCTTGGGCAAAGAGTATCTTGACACGGTGTACACATGCAAAATGGTCATTGGCAGAGGAAGCTCTCAGGTAATAACTGTGAAAGGACTCGTAGAACACTAAGCTGAGAAGCTACTGAAGCTTTGTCCCAGTAAAACCATTATGCCAAGAAGATGAAGAAGAAGAGGCATTTAGTTTCCTGGAATTTCTAGGTCCACTTAGATGCCCCTGAAAGCATCGTGATATTATTTCTTCTTCTTCATCTCTGAACCCTCTTGAAACTCAGAGAAGCGCCCCCCATATTTTGCTGAAACACCCTGAAACCTCATCATTCCGAAAAGCCCTCAGAATCTCCTGAAGACTTCCTGGAACTCCCTAAGATCGTCGATTCAAAGGAATACGTGAAGCGGACCTCGAGGGATGGTTAGAACACATGATCACTTCAGAAAGGAAGTGAAGCCGTGGGTCCCGAGATGAACTAACCTCACGTTAAAAATCTCGTTTACAAAGACAAAATAAAAATACTCATTTGAAAGCTCCTGAAACCCCCTCAAACGGTACTGTACCATTGGGCTGCAGTACGTTATGCCGAAGTACATTATTTCAGCCTAATGCCTATTTCCCTCCAGTTGGCCTAGTGGTTAAGTCTATGGATCGCCAATCCGGAGACGGCGGGTTCGATTCCCGCTCCGGTCGGGAAAATTTTCTCGATTCCCTGGGCATAGTGTATCATTGTACTTGCCTCACAATATACAAATTCATGCAATGGCAGGCAAAGAAGGCCTTTCAATTAATAACTATGGAAATGCTCAAAGAACACTAAGTTGAAGCGAGGCAGGCCAAGTTCCAGTGGGTACGTAGAGACATAAAGAAGGAGAAGAATAATAAGAAGCCAATTTGCTGGCTTTTCGGGCCTGTATGAAGTTGATCACCAATATTAACTTCTTTTCCCGATCAGCCTAGATAGCTGTGTAGTGTCGGTAGCGGTTAGTTCAACTGACTAAGAATAGCATTACGGACCACCTGTTCCAGTAATAGGAGTCCACTAATCAGGTGACCCCTAATTCAAGGTGTTATGAGGCTTTACGCTTACCGTGCCTAGGAATGAATGGTAAGGGGGGTCTTATAAAAACCTAATCGCAAACGGAGCCTGTTCAGTACCAGGGCACCCTCCACAGTATTTGCCCTAACTGTGCTAACCGCGGTGGACCTTGTGTTTCTCCGAGACAATCAGCTGCCCTTCTTCAATCTCATACTTGAGGCTGAATAAGGGCGGTGTTGGCGCGTATCCGGGGCCAACTCCGGCGGGTCGGGTGGACTGTATCATTTGGGTCGGGAACTCGGAATGAAAGGCACAACACCACTGGTTTACACTTATTCACTACTTTATTTGTACTCTGCACTTACTTACTAGTTTACACTACTTAGAACTTAGCACTATTTTACACTGGTCGAAGTATAACACGCGGCGGTAAAAACATAACTGAACTTGCGGGCGAACTTATCGGGTATTTATATGTGCGCACCCGCAATCTGGAATGTTCGTGCAATATCGCGACGCTGGTTCCAGATGCGGGTGGTACTCTCTCGATGGCTGTCACTCTCGGTGTGCTGCTGTCGTGAGTTTTGCGGTAGTCACCACACTTCGGAGACGGCGACGATGACGGGACCATTCACTTGCGCTCACTGCTGGTACTCACAGTGGCTGTCGGAGCTCACGTAATCAAAGGCGTAGCAAGGGTGAGTCGTGTTGGGGGCGGCAAATCGGTAAGTGTTTCGCATTCTGTCGATGGCAGTGGCTAGGTTGGGCGATTGATAAGTTCTTGTTAACTGGTCTCTCGTTCCGTACGGAACAGGTGGGATTATGAAGATGTTATTAATTAGTTTAAATTTTCACCTATATGGTTTCGCATTATGCGTTTTACACAGTGTATTCTGTGCATCCTCGCCTATGGCGCACTCAAATCGATACCGATCTGGCTTTATTGTTGCTGTTCTTTTTTTGTGCTGTGATTGTTAAGAGTTTAATCTTGCCTAGTTTGGGTAGTGGCTACGGTTAGGATAGCTCAGATCAATCTTCAGCACAAAAGAACATCAACGATCAATCTTTGTAGACTTATGCAAAATGGTACAGCCCAAGTGGCGTTAGTCAAAGAACCTTACTTTCGTAAGGGGAATTTCTATCTAGAAAACCTTGTGAATCCGGTGTTTGCTACTTTCAGTAAAAATGAAATGGCGAACTCACGTGTCATGCCCCGAGCATGTGTGCTTGTCAACAACGCAATCGTTGCTACACTCATCTCTGAACTAACTACTAGAGATGTATGTGCTATCACAATCGATGTATCTGTTGAAAACCTCAACAGGAAATACGTTTATTGTTCGGTTTATTTACCGCATGATGAACCATCTCCTACGGATGCTTTCAAGCAAGTCATTGCATACTGCACTTCAAAAGGCCTTCCGCTAATTGTTGGTAGTGATGCTAATGCTCACCATATAATCTGGGGCAGCTCAGACATCAATTTGAGAGGCTCCAGTTTGATGGAATACTTAAGTAGTACAGATCTTGGATTACTTAACATAGGCAACCGCCCAACCTTCATGGTATCTGGTAGAGAGGAAGTGTTAGACAAAACGCTTTGCTCTAGCAGAATTAGCCACGAGCTGACCAATTGGCATGTGTCAGATGAAGAATCTTTATCTGACCATCGCTATATCTTGTTTGAACATGTGAATGTTACTTCGCAAACTTTGCGTTTCAGGAACCACCGGTCAACCAACTGGGATCTCTTTACCGATTTGGTTGCAGCCAAATTTCATGGATACTCACCATCAATTGACACTCCAAGTGATTTAGATGATGCCGTTGATACTGCAACGGCCTTCATCATGGAAGCTTTTGAAGAAGCTTGCCCTCTGCGGTCTTTGAAGACCACAAGAGGAACCCCTTGGTGGAACTCTGATCTGGCGAAGCTCAGGAAACAATGTAGAAAAGGTTGGAACAGACGACGTTCGGCTCGATCGGAGGCTTTCAGGTCGGCTCGCAAGGCCTACCAGAAAGCTCTTCGGTCTGCTGAACGATCCGGCTGGAAAAACCTTTGCACAAATATTTCCAGCTTGAGTGGAGTCAGACGGTTAAACAAAATCCTTGCGAAACCTAAGGATTTCCGGGTGAACGAACTTCGTTTTCCAAATGGCGATCTGACTTCCTCTGATGAGGAAGTTCTGGAATGCTTATTCAGCACACACTTCCCTGGATGTGTGGATATTACATCTTCGGATAAACCTGATGTCTTTTCTTGTAGTTATGATTCTTTAGCTTTGGCTCGGAGTATTGTAACTATAGAATCGATTGAGTGGGCTCTTAATAGCTTTGCTCATTTCAAATCTCCTGGGGCAGATGGGATTTATCCTATTTTGCTTCAGAAGGGATTTGATTATTTCAAACATGTTTTGAAAAAACTACATGTTTGCAGTTTTGCTACAGGGTATATTCCCAAATCCTGGCGGGATATTACTGTAAACATTATTCCGAAAGTGCGTCGTGCGTTGTATGAAGAAGCAAAGAGTTTCAGACCTATCAGTTTGACCTCTTTTCTTCTGAAATGCTTAGAACGCATTGTGGATCATCACATCCGTGATGTTCATCTGGCCAACGTGCCTCTTCATGTGAACCAACATGCCTACCAATCAGGTAAGGGGCTGTCCATAAACCACGTGGTCATTTTTTTGGGAATTCTCAAACCCCCCCCCCCCCTCGTGGTCATTTGTCCATACAAATTTTTTTAATCGTCCATACAAAATGCTCATAGGCCGAACCCCCCCCCCCCCCCCTTCTGACCACGTGGTTTATGGACAGCCCCTAAGTCCACTGTGACTCTTTTACACAAGGTTTTTTACGATATCGAGAAAGCATTCGCTCAAAAGCAGTCTTGTATGGGTGTTTTCTTAGATATCAAGGGCAGTGATGGAAAACAGTGAGGAATGCAGCTGAGTAGACACAAACGCAAAGCTATCCTACTCGTGAACAACAGTAGCCAGAATATATTCGCACTTCCTTCACTCGCGAGCTAACGAAGCTGGTCGCACTCGTGATTGATTCGCGAAGCATCTCTGAACATTTTTCAATTTCGTGAAAAAACGAATTTACACGGCCGACAGATTAACTTTTCAGGAACAATAAAGCACAAAACACTACTATCTGATGGATACTTACTTGTTTTGCTATTAAAATCGCACTAAAATGCTATTTCTGCATCTCCACTTGTTCTTCGCGAATAAACATTCATGAGTGTTTTTGTTTTTGTTTTGCTTCATACTCGTGAAGCAAGCGGGTGCGAATAAACTCACACACGGCTTACTCTCGGCACCGTGAGTAAATCGTTTGTTGCTTTTACACTCGCGAGTTGATTCACGATGAGAGTGTTTCCATCTCTGATCAAGGGTGCCTTTGACAACGTCCCAACTAACAATCACTCATTTAACAGGCACCATTATGACGAATTAATTCAGCATAATGTTGAATAACATTTGAATTATTTTCACGTACAACCTATGTTCGGGTTTTGTTCACACAAATTTGGAGAAGTTATAAAGCATCATGTTGTGCACCAACTTAATATTTTGTTGTTCAAAACGTTTTACAAATGTACCGGAAAGTTGTTGTTAAGCTTTGGCAAAAATGACTAAAAATAAATAAAATGCAAAAATGTTGAACTCTCACGAGAGTAATTATTTGCTCTCATGCTGAGAACACCTTATCAAACGAGGAAGAAAAAACAACTAGGATTCTGAAATTTTTGCGCGACTCGGGATTGTACAAGCAACTGTAGACTTAGAATAACAAATTGCAAATGAATAATTTTTTTTTTGCGATACGAGATTTGCGAACAATTGTAATAGAATTACAAATTGTAATCAAAATGTGAATTAGACCGTGCGACATGAATGCACCCTTCCGGTGTAAAATGTCGGAAATAAACAAACAAACAAACAAACTTATTATGAAATAAGAATTACATATAAAATTACCCAAATCCGGATTAGAACTCGAGACCTGTCGATTGCCAGCTGCATGCCTTCCTATCTGCACCATCCTAGAGATGGTGAGATGCAGCACCCAAAGCAAAACATAATCTTCCCATGACTCAATAATGATCACTCCTGAACTTGTGTTCAGCAGTGGTGAATTAGCACAGCATGTGGTAGTCAACTGAACAACGCCTTATACTTCAACAGCTGTACAACCCAAGACACGTTTTTTCCATTCTGGTTTCGCTGTCAGTATTTTTATCGCACGGTGAGAAAACTTGAATCGAATGCGGCCAAACAGTGTTGGTCCTTATTGAAGATATTGTTTCCAGACGTACTAATTGCGATATGCATATGTTTTTATTTTTATTATTAAATATCGATCTTTAAAAATGCATGACAATATGTGGTGCGATATAGTCTTGGACATGGTACATTCACAACATCTGTTCAGGTAATCTACTCATGCTCAGTCGAAGATCCTTTAAGCATTTTTCTTATTTATACTTTTGTTATGGAATCTTGATATTATGGATGTTTAGGAAATGTGTCGATTTCTGAATGCTGTTTGGTTATCTAGGTGACTGTGGGAGCAATATTCAGTAAACACGACAGCACTGAAATGTCAAATGCATCGATCCAAGCGTCTCGTAGAATCGAACTGGTGCGGGAGATAAAAATATAATAATAAAGGTACAAGATATCTTGTTACAGACTAATAATAAATAAATAAATGCCTCATTTTTACGTTGATTACATCTCTTGGCACACAAAGTTAAGCTATACATAATTCTACTCTGTTTTATGTTATGTGATGCGTTTAAAATATTGTTTTTTTTTTAACCCTTCAGCGCGCGCGCTGTTGTAAAAAGTACAACACTACCAAAAAACCTCGCTTTTCGTATACAGCGCGAGCGCGGTGCAGTTTCGGTTGCTTGATGGCACGCGTCCTGGAAGGTTAATAACTTGGTTGTATGAACAGTTTTAGCCATGATTTATCGCATTATCTGAACAAAGCCCCGAGTCAAATTATGACGGGCTGAAGGCGTTTATTTGACAAGTGAAAAGCACATTGTTCAGGAGCATATGCTTATCGATACATCAGCTTAATAAGATGCAGACAAATGTTTTGTTAAACTTTTTTATTAAGGAATCAATGCTTGTCGAATAAATTTCTTGTTAAACTTATGAAAAGTGTTTTAATTTATCATTGTTGATACCGATGAAGAAAGTCGAACATTGACTACTTTCTCAATTGAAAAATTATTTAAACAGTATTGTGTAGAGCATAATTTTAGTTCAGCTATCATTACCATTATTAAGCAACAATTCAGCAAGCTTGCTTGTTTGTGACTTGCAATTGTTAGTTGGGGTGCCTTTCGATGCCATATTGGATGCCGCACGGAGTCATGGTATATCTCCAATGATTTCCAATTGGATTCACCAAATGCTCAAAAACCGATATCTCTTCTCGACATTGCGTCTAGCAGGGATTAGGAAATTGAGTGTTTGTGGATGCCCCCAAGGGGGAGTCTTATCACCGCTTTTGTGGAATCTCGTAGCAGATACGCTATTGAGGCAACTACTTATGGTTTTGCCGACGACTACCTAACATTGTTAGTCGGTATGTGCATTAGCACCCTTTTCGACCTGATGCAAAGCGCCCTTCAGGTAGTTGAGGGTTGGTGTCGCCAATATGGCCTTTCGGTTAATCCGAGTAAAGCATATATTGTTCTTTTCACGGAAAGGTGAAACCGTAATGGCGTTCGACCTTTGTGTCTCCTTGATTCTGAAATCGATGTGACTAAAGGGGCTGTCCATAAACCACGTGGTCATGAGGGGGGGGGGGTGGTTCGGCCAATTACCATTTTGTATGGACAAATAAAAAAATTTGTGTGGACAAATGACCAAGCGGACATTGAGTTCAGAATCAAGAAAGCTTGTATGGCCATCGGGCAATGCCGGCGAACCTTTGGTACAACTTGGGGTCTAAAACCCAAGTATATCAAATAGATTTACACAACTCTGTTTCGGCCAATATTGGCCTATGGATGTGAAAACGGGGGAAAAAAGAACGGTCCAATCAAAGTTAGGCCATCTCCAAAGGATGTGCTTAATGGCGATGTCTGGAGCGTTCTCTTTAACTCCCACGGCAGCGCTTGAAGTTCTCTTTGACGTTGCCCCACTACATATTCATCTCAAATAAGAAGCACTTTCTTGCACTTACCGGTTACGGGTACTCAGCCTACTAGAGGAAACTCCTGTGAACCGCACATCATCACACACCTCGTTGTTTTCACTTTTGATGAATTGGGACAAAATTGTCCTTGCTCCAAGTGATCTTACAATTGCTTGTTATTTTCCATATAGGACATTTTCCACGAAATTCCCTTTCCGGTAAGAGTGGACATCTGGATATCTGCTAAGAAGTATTACAGACGGCATCGTATGTTACACTGATGGCTCCCTTCTCGAAGGTCGAGCAGGTGCTGGTGTTTATTCTCGTGAGCTAAGGCTGTATCAGTCTTACTCACTTGGTAGACACTGCATCGTTTTTCAGGCCGAATTATTTGCTGAATTCAGCAAACGCTGTTCACCTTGTATGGGTACCTGGCGATTCTTCCATCGCTGGAAATGAATTGGCTGATGAGTTCGCTCGCACTGGAGCATCACATGACTTCATTGGCCCTGAGCCACCTATTCCGATATCGAAGTGTTGGGTAAAGTTTCAAATTGACACCTGGGCTGCCACTCAACACAGACAATACTGGAATAGTTTGGAGTCATGTCGTCAAACCAAATTGTATTGTGCTGAGCCATCTCTACGGGTGGCGAAGTATTCAACTAATCTGTCTAAGCAGAATTGCAGCATACTGGTCAAAGCATTGACTGGCCACTGCCGACTCATCTATCACATGGTGAATATTCAGCAAGCTGATTCATTTGCATGTGATAGCTGTGAATCCGATTATGGAACTTCGTATCATTTGATATGAAACTGTCCAGTTTTTGCGCAACTGCGTTTCCGAGTATTCGGTAAACACTTATTAAGTGAAACTGACTTCTGAAACCTAAATCTTCAGGATATTGTTGTTCCTAACCCGCTGTTGTAAAGAGCTATGGGCTCTCTTTCGCTTTATGCGATATTACAGTGCCCTTTTCAGGGCGCTGTTTGAACCCATTGTGGTACGCTTGTGCGTTAGTACCCTCTTCCAGGGTATTTTTCCTGTTTCCCTACCTGTCCTTATCCCCATCCTTATCCTTATTTCATTCCTTTTCCCTCAGGTAGGTGATGAAATAGGCTGTTATTTTGGCGATGGCACAAATGTCCCAAATGGAGGATATTGTGCCTCTGGAGCCGGCCTTCTGATACCTGGGATAGACAAGAAGCGAATTTTGGCTATTGATAATAAGCGAGTTTTTAGATCCGCTTGGGAAAGACATGTAGCGAGTTGTGAGGACCGCTTGGCGTCAAATGAGAAGCGTGTTTTAAGGACCGTTTGTTTATGAACAAGAAGAGAGTATTGATGACCGCTTGTAAAAAATTAAAAGCGAGTTTTAGGGACCGCTTAGGGATAAACAATGTGCGAATTATTAGGATACCTTGACTCAAATAGGAAACGAGATCTGAGGACCACTTGGTGGTGAATAAGACGCAAGTTTTAAGGATAGCTTAAAGGGTGAGTCGTTGATTATTGTGCCATCCTACCTTCAAGTGATTTGCAAATTGTCTACAGTTAACGAAATGAAATTTTTACTATAGTTTCGTATATGTATGTATTTCAACTATTTGGTATAGGTTCAAATTTAGGATGCGTTTTAGTGAAATTCACGACATTTTCAATTAACGCCCTCCATGTGGACATGTTCAGGCTCAACTTGCAACAAATAATTAAAGCTCTCTGGTTTGTTTATGCGCTTCGTGCTTGGTTTTCACCCAGCTCCAAGCTTATGTTTCACTGACAACCGTTCCTGAAACCTATTGACGAACATTAAGATGATCCGATAATGTACAATCATCAATTGTTCCAAGGTGCTATACCATAATTTTAGATTTTAGCATGTTATTGTACAACGCCTTTTTTAGAACTGTGAACTAAATTTATTCTATATCGAGCGGAATCTCACTGATAACTGCTCAATTCTTTTATGTAAACAATAGACTCTAAGGAGAAACTGTACAAAATTTGGTTGATGTTGGTGAAGTAGGAAAAAGTTACGTTAGTTTTAAAATGGCACAATAATTATCGACTCACCTTTTATTAATAAGTAAGAGATGTGTAGAGAGAACCACTTCATAGTAAATTAGAATAATTTGAGGAGCTTCGTGTGATAAGAAACGAGTTTTGAAGATTGCTGAATCTCAAGATTTGTGAATATGTATTATGAAGAATACCGGTCTAAATGCTGTAAAAGTGAGGTTTGAGAATCGCTTACTTTCATATGCAGTGAACTGACGAGAAGGATGTAAGTGAGAAATCCCCAGTAGAATTTTAGGTTTTATGCTCCTCTATAAAAGATTTTCGTAACCAATTTTTAAAATTTCCCATAAAACTCATTCATTTGTCAAAACCCCTTGTCTCTTCAAAAAAGACATACACCGTCTTCGGCCAGAGGCCGCTCAGACTGGACATTACACCAACATTAGACAACGGACAACACATATAACACCCAGTGGTCCAGTGGAGAATTTTTCGTTTGACGAAAAGTTTTCCCCGACTGAAGCGGGAATCGAACCCACACTCCGAGGCTTACGAGACACTTAAACGACTGACGCCGCTAACCGCTCGGCCACGTAGCCCACAAGAGCATCTTTTAAATAAAAGGACCGCTTTCGGAGAATTTTTGCAAACCAAATTAGGTGTAGCGAGTAAACCTGTTTTTAAACTTAGTTGAAAAAGTTTCCGCCCTCAACGGTTATGATGATGACCAATTGTTTTGTCCACAAAATCAGTGATAGTTCATCATTTTTTATTTTTTCAATCTTGATCGAATCAGAAGTCCGGAAAGTTTCTTCAATGGCATGAAAGTAGGTAATATATTTCACTGGTAGAAATGTGATAATTTCAAAGTAAAACTTTAGAAGTTATTATGCTCTGATGCTTATGCGCATTTAATTACTGTGAGTATTGGGATTGTATCAGCACAAAATCAATGCGCCGGTAAATATCATCATAATGGAAAACTATTTTTCCATTCATATTCTCTAATTATTCAATATGATGACATCGATAGCTAGCGAAAATCGAACACAAGTAAGATGGCCAGTGTTGTCAGAACTTCTGCCTAGCTACCAACGGTTGTCCAACGGATATTGATGTAATAAAACCGTAACAAAAATCACAAGACCAACTAGCAATGGAATTGTTATTTGGGAATACATATCGTGTTGAGCGGATCGCGATAGAAATGACATGTGGGTAATTCTCGCTGAGACCGGCCCACTATTTACACCTTGTCTTCAAAAATGTTTAAGGTGCCGATTTTCTGAAAGCCCCCGCTAAAAAATTAAGAAAAATGCATTTGGTTACTCAAATTGATGGACCCCCCGTTAGTTAGAGCCATAACACTTTTTGCGGACCCCTCGATTTTGGTCAAATGGTGGCTCACTTAAACCGTTATAACTCGAAAATTTCTCCAAAAACCACCTCAAAACGAATTGTTGTTGAAATGAGGAAAGATAGAGTCACTATTTACAATAATAAAAAGTTGGGTCGGCCAAATTGATTTTGGCCGCCATCTTGGGTTTTTATACCAAAACATTTTTTTCCACCATGAGGGCAACCACCGATTTTCAAAATTTTGGGATCAATATAAAGCTGAGGCATTTATACATAACATATCAAAAAAATAGAGATGTTTTTTTCTTCTTTCAAAAATAATCTGCCGTTTTGTAAATCATGCCCCTTTTGAGCACTGGGCCCGGTGCCGGCCGTTTACATAAATGCAGCGTTATTTCGCAGTGTTTACGAACACGAATTTAAATTCTGAGGCCACTAATGGAAAGCTGAAAGTTTAAGCTTTTCAAAACACTATAAAAGTTATGAAAACAATGCCCGCATCATTGAGAAACAGTCAAAAACGGAAACGAACCTCCGATTTGGCCAAATTTTGCGGCACGCGCCTTTGTGTATACATGCAGGCGTAAACTCGGATGCTGTTGGATGCCGTTGCCGGTGCGCATGGAAATGTATGGAGAAAACGTGGCTTAATTTACAAAACTGCAGATAACTTTTGATAGGGAAAAAATACATCTCTAATTTTTTGATATGTTATGTATAAATGCCTCAGCTTTCAATTGATGCAAAAATTTTGAAAATCGGTGGTTGCCCTCATGGTGAAAAAAATGTTTTGGTATAAAAATCCAAGATGGCGGCCAAAATCAATATGGCCGACCCAAGTTTTTATTATTGTAAATAGTGAATCTATCTTTCCTCTTTTCAACAACAATTCGTTTTGAGGTGATTTTTGGAGAAACTTTCGAGTTATAACGGTTTAAATGAGCCACCATTTGACCAAAATCGAGGGGTCTGCAAAAATTGTTGTTGCTCTAACTAACGGGGGGTCCATCAATTTGAGTAACCAAATGCATTTTTCTTACTTTTTTAGCGAAGGCTTTCAGAAAACCTTAAACATTTTTGAAGACAAGGTGTAAGTAGTGGGCCGGTCTCAGTGAGAGTTACCCATGTATGAAACGATGGAGTGCTGCATTTGTTATTTGTTCAAAATTGTTATTGTTATAGAAATAAATGGCACAAAAAATTCCTATGAGCTATGTGATCTACCAAGTACAAAACAGAATACAAATCACAAGACGTAATGTTTACAGGATTTCTTTTTGTTTTGGCTTGTTGCATCGGTTATTTAGACATGAGCAACCAGGTGTAGCTCACTGTCGATATCAAAGATGTTGGCTCGTTAACTCACTGTGGGTTAGTATGGAGAATCCCCAGATGATGACAGCCACGTTGATCATCATCGTTGAATTCATTAAAAAGTGAGAAGATCAATTCCATCATAGCTCTAACAACAAATGGAAAGACTCGGTACAAAACCGTTGTGAATCAGGAATAAAAAAAAAACAAGGTAATGCAATGACTTTACGAAGGTATGCATTTTTACTTTACATGTTTTACACTTTTAAGGATATTCTTGAAGCTTTTTGGAAGGTCACTGTGGAAAGATCTCTCAGCATAGAAGCCTAGAGGTAGATCTTTCGTGAAAAATTATGAAATGGCTCGTCTATCAATATACTTCCGACTTCTTATCAGAGGGCATTCATAAAAATAGTGAAACATAAAACCTCGTCGTCATCCATAAAGAGGTTGGAAACAACATTAGTATCTTTGTATCGAACTATATATTGCAAAAAAGGAAGGCGAGAAACATGATCCTTTGTGATATAGAGATTCAGAGCGTCATCTTGCTAGGCTGCCATATACCAAAGATAAAATTGTATCATGGTAAATGCATGCAATACAAAACCGAGCGATTTCCGTAAAACAGTCCCATCAGAATAGTAGTGCAAAATTAACATTATTTTCCTTGCTAACTTTGTGACATCAACACAGTCAGTAAACATTGATGTCATAAAAATATCGAATTAGCCTTATTTCGAACATGCTTCAATGCTGGTTCATTGTCCACGTTTGAAGCGTACTCCTTTACTTTCCTTAAGTATCTCAATATGATCACACTAGGAAATGTTACTGTGTTTAATTACTTATGCAAGATGTATAGGAACTTATTCTTAGTCGGAGTTTATTATGAAAAGTTTTTTTGCCTTTCTCGTACACTAAGTGTACTGGAAAGGCTATATGTTCACTCCAAAAATGACTTTTTGATAGGAGGCCCGGAGATTCGAGTCACATATACCAATCAACTCAGCTCGACGAATTGAGGTGATGTCTGTGTGTGTGTATGTGTGTGTGTATGTGTACAAACGAACTCACGTCACTTTTCGGCAGTAAATCTCAACCGATTTTAATGACCGACGGTTCATTCGACGCGGAATCTGGTCCCATTGTTTGGTATTGAAAATGGTTCGGATCGGTCCAGCCGTTCCGGAATTATGGCCATTTAGGCGTTCCGGATCGGTACCCCAGGAAGGGGCTAGATATGAAAATGCAACAAACACACGCATGCGACACATCAAACCACGGCATTTTCGATAATATGGTGAACGGTAAGCAAGAAAATAGTCTCAGACCATATCTGAACCGGTAATGTTCCGGAACCGGTTCCGAAGGTCCCACCAGAAGTGGCCAAATATAAAAGTGAACCAAACCCATACATGCGACTCATCAAATCGCAGCTTTTTCAATAACCTGATGAACAGGTAACATGAAAATAGTCTCAGATCATATCTGAATCTGTAGTGTTCCTGAACCGGTTCCGGGCGTCCCGCCGGAAGTGGACAAATATAAAAATGAAACAAACCCATGCAAGCGACACGTCAAATCGCGCCTTTTGCGATAACCTGATGAACGGTTAGCAAGAAAATGGTCTCAGATCACATAAGAAACTACCGGTGTTCCAAAACCGGTTCCAGAGGTCGCGCCGGAAGTGGCCAAATATAACAGTGAAGCAAACCCAGGCATGCGACACATCAAATCGCGGCTTTTTCAATAACTTGATGAATGATAAGCAAGAAAACAGTCTTAGACAACCTAAGATTCTACCGGTAGTGTTCAGGAATCGGTTCCGTATGTCCCGCCAGATGTGACCAAATATAAAAGTGAACCGAACCCATGCATGCGACACTTTAAATCGCGGCTCCTTAGGCGACTTGATGAATGGTTAGCAAAAAATAGTTTTAGACCATATTTGAGACAACCGGTGGTGTTCCGGAACCGGTTCCGGGTTCCCTCCAGGAGAGACCAAATTTTTTTTTTTGTCTTTATTAACGAGATTTTTAACTCGAAGCTAGTTCATCTCGGGACCCTTCCCTTCCGAAGGAAGAACCTACATTTTGTGAATATGTCGGGAGTGGGATTCGATCCCAGGCCCTTGGCATGATAGTCTTGTGTTCTAACCATCAAACCAGGCCCGCTCCACCGCCAAATATTTAAGTGAACCAAACACATGCATGCGACACATCAAATCGCGGCTCCTTAGGTAACCTGATGAACGGTTAGCAAGAAAATAGTCTCAGACTACATAAGAAACTACCGGTAGTATTCCAAAACTAGCGTTGGGTGCTTCGTCGGAATTCAAAAGTGAGAAAAATTAAAGCAAGCGATAGATATCTTGACAAAACTAAGACGATCTCATCCAATCACACCATTTCAGATTCCTGAGATGTAATAATGCAGAAGGATGGGTCAACGTTGTATGGGAAAATTAAAATTTAATCGTAATAACTCCGAACAAACTTTTTCAATTCTCTTTCGCGTCTAAAATGACTGCATAAAATTTTTGTGCGACTGGTTGCTCCCTCACGCACTGTAATGTGGTTGAAAGTTGAATGGGATTCAGTATGAAAAATTTCAGTTACTTGCATGTTTTTGTCAAATTTTACATGCATGATAATAAAATATAGCGTGTGTAGAAGTGTGTAGAAAATTCTTTGTCGAAAATCGTTAAGGTATCTGTGTTTGTGAAAAAGTTGTATCGTCTTGGTGTTGATTGGCCTCCAGTGATAGTGAAGGAGGTCAAGCTGTCAACTGAGAGGTCTGATATTTTCCAGCTCTGCCTATACGTTGAACATAACGTCGGAATATGTGCCATCAATAAGTTTAAAGTCAATTCAATGATGCAATGATGGCTCTGATAAAATTCTAAGTAAAGTATTCTCATGATTCAGGATCATTACAGCTCACGTCAACGGAAACGTCATGAGTACATATTCGACGAGAAAGGCACTATCACCACTAGGTGGATCAATCCGGGTTTTTAATCTTAATTCCATAGAGAAATTCTTTTATAACAACATTTTCCCAGAGAGAAGGGGGTATGTGTGGGGTGAGATTGCAGCACAGTACGCCACTTTATATTATGTACCCGGCCACTGATCGCGGCCCGATCAGGAGTGACAGCCAGCCAGTAGCAGTGGAACGGTTCGTGCGGTATTGTCGTGTGTTGTCATCCGAGGCAATGGATCTCTGTAATGGGTGATTCCACTGTAGCGATTTAGAGTTGCACAATTGCATTTCTAGTTATTAAACTGTGCCTTTGCCTCGATAGCTCTATGGATAGAGCTGCAAAGTTGAATATATTGACATTATACTGATTACGCTACTATCAACAATGTCATAGACCCACTCAACTCCACACACCTGGCCAAGTCCTTGCAAGTATTTATATTTCCCATCATCAACTTAGAAAGAGCCCAGAACTGAAGCAGCTTCCAATAGATGAAAGGATGATAAAAATAACGAATTTTCAATATATATGTAGTCATATAATAATGCAGGTTACAAAAAGTGCAATCAGAAAGATCTCACCTAGTTCCAGTTCGTCAAGTGTTAGTTTTCAGTATGAAATTCATGCGAGTATGGAGCATTTTTCAACTTGGTTTTAAAACAGTTTTATTGCTGCTCTGAAAACGGTTTGCAAACCCTCTCCGAGAGTGGTCCACTTAGCCGTAAGGTGCTCTTAAAGAGGTTATCAAGAGGATTTGATGCATGAATCAGTTTTATTGCAAGTTTTATAAAATTGGTCATGAAAATCTCTTATAGAGCCGAACAAAACTTTAAATGTTACTTGGGTGGGCTACAAAGCCCGTCAATGTCTCCCATGATAATCTCTAAATAAAACAATGCCCATAATTGTCTTTTCTCTGCCTTCAGCAACTTCTCAACCTTGCATTCAAGTCATTGCTACCGGCCAAATTAGAAAATGGTGCATTTCACCCTTCACTCCCTCGAAAGGGGCACACCATAACCGCTCGATTTGCCGACCCCGTTTTGCCGTATGTGTTTTTGATCATCCCGTACGTACGTACGTACGTACGTACCTTTGCAGCACCCAAGGCTACGCTCGCAACGCCAAACCTTAGAATTCGGCGGAAAACGAGAAAAACTGAACGGAGGCTTCCGGAAAATAAATTTCAATAGAGTTTTTGAGTCGTCCGTTCGTCCTTCATACAGACCTGCGTCGTCGTCGTCGTAGCCATAAGTTATGGGTTGGGCTTGTCAGAGAGCTCCATCGAATTTTCCGCCCGTTTTTTTTTCTTTCCTTGGCGGGTTATTTGATATGTGTGTTGTCCAAATTGCGAGTGTGCTCTGTTGGGAACATCGGAAACGGGCGAAAAAAAATATAACCGACTGCGAAGACCAATCGCAATCGAAAATGGACTCCATGGCTACACGTCCATAACGGGATGCTGCTACTACTGGAGAGCACGGGGTAAGCAGGGAGACAACAAAAAATGAAACCGTAGGAAATTCAATATTGAATTCCCCGTTTGTAAAAGATCTTTCGAGAATACTTCTGCTGATTGCTTTTGGGGGGAGTCGTTGGAGAATTCGGTTTCATTTTTTTTTCTATTTCCATTCTTTGGATGGTTCCATCGAGTTTTTCCCGATTTTTGCTTCCGCTCGAGAACCTCCGGTTGTCCTGATAAGTGGTTTCTGTTTCTTCTGCTGGCAGAGAGGGAATGTTCCAAGGTTTTGCAAAATTATCGTCGAGAAGTTTGAGCGATGTTCAATATTTTCTTTTCCAAGCGGAAAAACTGCTAGGTAGTCGTCGTTGGTTCCCGGGGATGGAGATGGGCGAGCGTGAGCAATGGGTGGAACCGGTGATGATGTCAATCATTCCGTTCGAATGATGATGAGAACGATGATTATGGAATTGATATGTGTATTCACGAGTGTGGAACGTAATGGAGACGAGCTTCGTTTCGGGGAACGGGTGATGAAAACAAACGAGACAGCGTAAAATGCATAAATACAGGGGTTACTCAAAATAACTGGGACAGGTAAAATCTTCACTTTTCAAAAAATGTTCAACTGCATGCAACTTTTCGAAAAGGGCATCAAATATTCTCAAATTTTTTCTGTAAGTTCATCAACTAGTTGTGTATCAGTGGTCAAAATTTGGAGGGGATCGGACTATTCTACACGAAGTTATAAAGGTTCTAGAATTAGGTATAATTATTCGCTAGCCAACTTTAAGCTGTTATATCTCCGGATTCAATGAACCGAACGCAATAAAATTTTGATCATTTATGACTTATATAATGAGCTTCTAAAAACTTTTGATTAAACTTAAAATTCTTTACACGAAATAAAATTATAACGATTAGATTATTTTTCTAATATAACACCAATTTATCCAAAACTTCATCATCGTCTCAAAATTCGAAATAGTAATTATAGTTCATTTAAATTCCCTCTTATAGACTTGCATATATTTAAGTTTTAAAGGAAAGCAACCAAATAGCCGGCATTAAATTGAAAAAGTAATGGGATGCATATGGAAAATAGATAAATTAACTAAAAAAACATAGAATAAATTAAATCGCTATAACTTTTTTTCTTATTAATAATTTAAAATTAAGTCCACTGTTTTTCGAAGTTCATTATATAAGTCATAAATGATCAAAATTTCATTGCATTCGATTCATTGAATCCGGCGATATAACAGCTCGAAGTTGGCTATCGGATAATTATACCTTTTTCTAGAATCATCAAAACTTCGTGTAGAATGGCCCGATCTTTTCCAAATTTGAACCACTGATACACAACTAGTTGATGAACTTACAGTAAAAATTTGAGAATATTTGATGCCCTTTTCAAAGAGTTACAGCAAGTTGAACATTTTTTGAAAAGTGAAAATTTTACCTGTCCCAGTTATTTTGAGTATCCCCTGTACCTCGTTGTCTGGTCCATCAACTTCCCTTCCCCCGATGTGAAACGAGCCGGCTCTGAAATATAGCTGATTACGATTTGACTATGTAATTCGTGTTGCTGCTATTACGGAATCAACTTCGTTTGATGTTCGATTTTTTCCCTCCCATCTTTGATGCTGATACGAATGGCAATGATGTGAAATTCATACAGTTGAAATCACTTTTTGAAATTTATGGCGGGGCGATCTGATTGAAATGGTACGTGCCATCAAATGGACCGAGAGAATGGATGGTAACATTATTCGATTCAATTCCGCATTAGTGATTTGATGAACCCATCTCCGGGAGCGGGAACTCGTTTCCGGATAACTTTTTTTTTACTCTTGGTGTGAAAGCTTACCTAAATCGAGTATTTTGTAAAGTTCAAATGCGAGTTGCATATTAATGTTACAATCCCGAAAGTTGAAACCATGTATCTTTTTGTATTACAACACACACTGCCTGCCTTAGGATTTTTGTGCTTTATTATTGAACGTTGCGTTGCGTGGAAACGAGTTTTTCGTAAATTTAATTTTGAAAGCTGTCATGTTACCTACTTTTAACCCATAGGCTACGGGACTTACGACAAAATGTCAAACCGCTGGCAAAGACACAAACATCAATATTTTTCAGTGAAATTTTGAGGTTCACTTCATTATTAGTTGTAGTTTCATTTATGCTGGGTGCCTCAAACATTGGAGCCAAGTAGACAGTTTCATTCAGGTGGACGTCTGGGTCAGGAGGAACAAAAATTGCAAAACCTCGCTTTAACCCTTTCAGGACGGCTGGGTCATTTGCACCTCGCTGATGCGTTCTACAGCGGCGAGGTAGGTGAAAAAAGTCGTCCCGAAGGGGTTAAGCAATACCTCATTCGTTGTAATTCAAATCACTTCTTCTGAAAAGTGGTTATTTATTGTATATTACATCAGGCCAGGGGCTTAAGAATTATATAAGTGGTGTAGAAGTTTTTCAAAGCTTCCAAAACATGTTCAGTAACTATAAGTACTCTCTCACCGATTGCAAGAGAGTTCGTGGGGCAATATCAGGCTGGATTCATGGGTGAACGCGCTACAACGGACCAAATGCTCGCCATCCGCCAGGTGTAGCAGAAATGCCGCGAATACAACGTGCACATACATCACTTGTTCATCGATTTCAAATCGGCGTATGATACAATCGATCGAGAACAGCTATGGCAGATTATGCACGAATACGGATTCCCGGATAAACTGATACAGTTGATCAAGGCGACGATGGATCGAGTGATGTGCGAATCCCTTCGAATCTCGCAGCAGGTTACGTGCTTACTGTTCAACAATGCTTTAAAGGGGTTTATAAAATTATAATTAGGAGAGCGGGGATAAACACGAGTCGAACGATTTTCACGAAGTCCGTTCAGCTGCTTGGTTTCGCTGATGATATTGATATTATAACTCGTAAATTTGAGACGATGGCGGAAACGTACATCCGACTAAAGAATGAAGCCAGGCGAATCGGATTAGTCATTAATGTGTCGAAGACAAAGTACATGATGACAAAGGGCTCTAGGGAGGAATCATCATGCCCGCCACCCCAAAATTATTTCGACGGTGATGAAATCAAGGTGGTTGAAGAATTCGTGTACTTGGGCTCACTGGTGACCGCCGACAGCGACACCAGCAGAGAAATTCAGATACGCATTGTGGCAGGAAATCGTCCTTACTTTGGACTCCGCAGAACTCTACGATCGAATAAAGTTCGCCGTAACACGAAGTGAATGATCTACAAAACGCTGATTAGACTGGTAGTTCTCTATGGGCACGAAACATGGACTCTACGTGCAGAGGACCAACGCGCCCTTGCAGTTTTCGAACGGAAGGTGTTGCGTACCAGCTACGGCGGAGTGCAGATCGAAGATGGGACTTGGAGAAGGCCAATGAACCACGAGCTGCATCAGCTGCTGAGAGAACCAACCATCGTCCATACCGCGAAAATCGGAAGGCTACGGTGGACGGGTCACGTCATCAGGCTGTCGGATAGCAACCCGACTTAAATGGCTCTCGAGAGTCATCCGACCGGCACAAGAAGACGTGGAGCGCAGCGAGCTAGGTGGATCGACCAAGTGGAGGACGATCTGCGGATCCTACGCAGAGTGCGGAACTGGAGACAAACAGCCATGGACCGAGTGGAATGGAGACGGCTACTATATACAGCAGAGGCCACCCCGGCCTTAGCCTGATCGGTAAGCTAAGTAAGTACCAATTCAAAGTATTCATGGACTGGAACCGGCAGAGGTACATGATCGGTTAGTGATCAATCGACAAAAGAAAGTGCAGGGCAGATCAAGGGCTGATTCTTCAACTTCAACGTGCTCAGTCTTGATGATTATATAAGAGTCATGGTGAGTTGCTTTTAGCGTTGAATCACGAGCAAGGTGTAACAAATTCAAAAACATAACTCATTTACGCCCAGTGATCTATTTTGAGATCGGTATCTTTTGCGATTACTATGGGGAAAAAAGGGCTACACGCAACCGGAGATTGGCAGATTCTAATACAATTGGGTATGAAACATATACAAATATTGTATTAAGGCTTTGCAAATACAAAAATTGGAAGGTGGCAGTATACCAAAAATTGTATTGGCTTCCTAAAATCTGGAAAAGGAAAAATTCGCATGTGTGCGTGTGCTCTGTCGCACTGGTTTCTCATTATTTGTTCTATTTTTAGACTAGCATGGCAGCAGCGGCGGCATCAATTACCAAAACATGTTTAAAAACAAATAGAGCGGCGGCGGGAATCGAACTGAGACACTATAATGGTGATACACAGTACCCTGCGCTCTAACCAGAATGGCTACAACTGTACATGGATAGACGAGAGGCTGAAAGCCATCATTAACAACACAAACGTGGCTTGGTGATGGAAGTGATACAGCAGCCACACTGCACAATGGGCTTAGAGCCGTATTTACGAAGACAAAACTGGCTAAGCTTAAACTTTAGGTTTAAGACACATATTGTGTTTTAGAAAGATTCTTTTTAATTGTTGACCCTATTCCCCATTATTGTTATGTTAAAGTGGTTCATCTGGTAAAACTGATTCAAAAAACTGCTTTCTAATAATTTTATTTACGATTTCATGATGGATGGTGATGGATCGTATAATTAGAAATTCCACCAATAAGCGGCACCAGAGGTCAAGCAAATTTTAAATTTCTTATAGCTCATGACTCTCACCACTTAGAAAGTTGGTGTCTTTGTCAATGTTATTCAGTTAGTCAAGCGCTTACAGTTGATGGTCCACTTGTTTCGAAATTTCGTTTATGACTAATACATAGCTCTTTGAAAAACCTTTGACTTGACTTAAATGCGTTCAAAGAAAACAAAATCATTTTGCAAATATGTAACTAGCGCTTCCTAGTGGCGAAATTTCAAAACAAGTGGACCATTACCTGTAATCAGCGCTGAAAAATTCATTTCGTCATATCTAAATTCAATCACCTACAGCTCATTTTAGAAGCTGAACATGAGAATATGGTAAATGAAAAACTTGTGCGGCTAGACCAGTTCTGCAAGAAAGTCACGGAAAACCCGCAATTTTTCGAGTATTTAAAGTAAATGTCACGGACTATCTTTGAAAAATGCCAAATTATATTCACCATGAATATCATTTGGCATTTTTCAAAGGTAGTCCGTGACATTTACCTCAAATATTCGAAAAATAGTAATTTTTCCGTGACTTTCTTGCAGAACTGGTCTAGCCGCACAAGTTTTTCATTTACCATATTCTCAGGTTCAGCTTCTAAAATGAGCTGTAGGTAGTTGAATTTAGATATGACGAAATGAAATTGCCAGCACTGCCTGTAAGTCCTTGACCTACCGAACAACATTGTCGAAGACACCAACTTTGTAAGTGACCAGAGTTCTGAGATATATGAAATTTAAAATTTGCTTGACCTCTAGCGCCGCCTAGTGGCATATACAAAAGCATGCAAGTTTTATAAATTTCCTAAAACATTTTTAGCAAGTTGTAACCTTTAATAATGTCCACCAAAACTATTCAAATTTTGATTACTTGTTCCTCAATAAGTTGAATATAATTGGTACAAATTTGGGCTTGACTGATTAACTCTACACGATATAAGAGCCCGTCTAGTAGAATACCTATTATTTGACTTCCGTTTATCAAATTATTGTACCTTATGATTAAGCGAACCGAATTTAATTAAATTTTGAAAGTTTATGGCTAATGTATTCGTCGTCATGTACCGTTGGACTCGACTAAAATATGTACAAAGGAAAAAGAAGTTGCAATTTATTGAAAACTTTTCGAAAAATTCTAATCATTTGACTGTTTTTTTTTGCGAATTTGCTACAACTTTGTAGAACATTTTGAAATTGTGTAGAGAATAATTAATCAGCAGATTTTTGGATAAGCCACACTAAAGTGACCGTACTCATTTCACAATAATGCAAAAAAAAGAAATGACGGAACTTGGCAGGATCATTTTTATCTTCGTAAATACGACTCTAGACCCATTGTGCACTGAAAAGCCCGCATCCAGCAGTGTGCTGTTTGAGCTGTTTGCAAGTGGAAAATTCCTAGTAGACAATAGGACGCGAAGCTCAGCAGCGAAGCGAAAGTTATTTTTAGTTCATAATTTAATACATAGGATATTGGTTCCCTTCTTAAGCATGTGGCTCCCATTTTCATCCTACGAAAAACAAAGGATTGAAGCGCTGTTTGTTTTGTTTCTTATTTTTGTATTTTTTGTTAGAAATGATCACCCATAAAAACAAAAAGAACGGAATCAATCGGTGCAGTAATCGCTTGTTTTCAAATAGGATGACTATGGGAGCGAAGGATTACTGATTTTTTTTTTTTTTATCTGTATTAACGAGATTTTCAGCCCTAGGCTAGTTCGTCTCGGGACCCACGCTTTACTTCCCTTCCGAAGGAAGAACTCACATTTTTGCGAGTTTGTCGGGAGTGGGATTCGATCCCAGGTCCTCGGCGTGATAGTCAAGTGTTCTAACCATCACACCAGGTCCGCTCCACTAGGATTACTGATGGCACACATACCCAATTTGTTCCAATTAGCGGCGCTAATGACCATTTAACATTTTGCGTTGAAAGCGGCCTGTTTATAAACTACGTAAACTCTGAGGGGAAGGGGGGTGTTGTTTCGAAAGTTTTATGTGAACAAAATTCTACGAGGGGTGAGGGGGTTGGGGTGTCCGTTGTTTAGTGTAAGTTAGGCTGACACAAATTTCGATTTTCTCGAATGTCACCCCCCTTCGGAAATTTTTTGTCGGAATTTGACATTTTGAGGGGGGACACAAATAAACTATTTAGGAAATTAAAAAAAAAAATTAAGTGAAATTAGAGTCGTCGAGAAAATTTCTTAATAAATCCGATGAGTTTGACGATTTTGCCTAATTGTTTGGGTAATTTTTCATCAAATTCGTTTATTATTTATCATTCCCCCTCTTGACGAGTCAACGACCAAAGTGACAAAAGAAGAAAATGAGATTTGTTCCGGCCTTATGTTTTGTCTACAGCTTCTGGCTGAAGACAGTGTGAAGTGTCTTTTTGAAAATGAGTCTACGTAGTTTATGGGCAGTGCCTAGGTGTTGCGTCAACAGCCATTGAAAATACCGTCACGTTCGCGCTGTGAACATTAAGTGTAGTAGGGTCTGGGACCATTTGGACGGAGCACCTATTTTGGGCACTTGCTGCTATAACTCAGTAAACTTCAAACCGATTGACTTGAATTTTTGAACATGGCTAGATACTGTGCGTATCTGATCGTGTCTCAAAAATCAAGTCTATCGGTTCAAAATTGACTGAATTATTGCAGCAAGTGCCCGAAATAGGTGCTCCTGCCCAAATGGTCCCAGACTCTATAGGTGGTCTGGATGTCCAAGTCAAGAGCTATCCGATAATGAACTATTTGAATTTAGGTTTATCCACTAGGATGCGCCAGTGACTCTTAGAAATTTTTATCTTCTGTATTTCGATAATCAGACCACATAGAACAATTTCATTTTCAGTAGAGTTGATAAGGCATCAAGAAGTTTCCGATAATGAACAAATTGATACTGAATATCTCCGCTACATGGCGATAGCGACTCTTGAAAATTCTAAACTAATGTATCTCGAGAATCTGAATATATAAAAGAATTTCGGGCTTGCAGTCTTCAGTGTGCATGCCAAAAACGACATATACTTTCAAAATGACCATCGTTTTAAGTTTGTTTCGGCCTTGCGATCTTCGATGTGCAACGTCGTACAACATATATCTGTAAGTCCAAGAACTTCCAGCCGATATCTTCCACAAAATAGAATATTTTTTTTCTTCAGCAAAGTTGATAAGGATTTCAACGCGCTAGTGACTCTAAGAAATTCTCTCGAGAATCACATAGAAGAATTTCGACATAGGAGAGGTTTTTCAAGACATTAAGAACTATTTGACAGTGAACTATGTATCTCGATAATCTCAATACAAAGAAGAATTTCATTTTCGTCAAAGTTGATACGAAATACGAAACGGCCAGACGACTGATCACCTCAACCACACGACCACAAAAACCACATTGGGAGACTTAAAAGGGGGAGTCATGTGAGGTTACAAATGGCATTTAAGGGAGCTTCAGGGGGTTATTCAGAAGCGTTTCAAGGCGTTTCAGAAGGTTTCAGAGGATTTTAGAGGGCTTCAAAGGCTCTTTCATGAGATTTAAGAAGGATTTTCGCAGGCTCTCAGAGTAGCTTTACGGGGGTTACAGAGGCACTTTAAGAGGTTTTGGAGAGCCTTTGGGCGACTGCAAAGCCTCTTGAGTAAGCTTTACGGGATTTTCAGAGGTGTTACAATTAATTTCAAGACGTTACAGGACATTTTGCAGAAGTTTTAGGGGGCCTCACAGGAGAGCTTTCAGGCAGAGGGATTGCAAGGCGTTTCAATTCGTTTCAGAATATTTTAGAGATCTAATAAAGGGCTTCACAGGTTCTCAATTGAGCTTCACGGTGGTTTCAGAGGAACTACAGGGGGTTCGAGAGTCGTTACAAGGCGTGGCTATACGTGTCAGGGCGTTTCGAAGCGTTCCAGCATTTCAAAAGGTTTTAAAGTGGTTTTGGGGGACTTCATAGTCTCTAAGAAGAGTTTTACGAGATTTCAGGGGATTTCAGAGGTGATTGAGGGCATTTCAATGCGTTTCAGTGGGGTCTTAAAAGGGTTCACATGTGCCCAGATTCCAAGACAATCACAACACTTCCCTTTCTCCCTCATTTCCCCCGATTGAATATGACGTCATGTGCTCCATTTATGTTGTCCAAATCGTGACGTCATGTTCGTTTGGATACAGATTTTGACAGTTCGTTTGGATACAATGGATTCATCTCACGCGGGTCTATGTTTACTCTACTATTTATACTGTTAACCAACTTTAATTGAGTTTTAATTTTAAACTATTCTTTCAAGAATTTCTTCGGTTCAAGTTTTTCAAAGGAAAAGCCCAGAGTTATTTTTAGAAACTGCTAAAGTAATTATTGCATCAGTATCTGTAGTAGGTTGTTGTCGGAGTTTTTGCCTACATGCCTACAATTTTTCTGGAGCTCCTTCAGGGATTCCTGCTGGTGTTACTTCTAGAATTATTGTAGAAGTCTCTTGAACAAATTCTCAATGAATTCACCATGGAATTCTAGGAGGATTTCCTTGGATTTTTTTCCAGGATTTTTCACAATAGTTTATCTGGAAACTCCTTTCAAAATCTGTCTTAAGGAGTTACTTCAGAAATCGTTCCAGAGTACTGTAGTAGATTTTTCAGACACTTCTCATCGATTTTTTTTATATTTCTCTAGGCATTCCTTTGAATTCTTTTTGAAAGTTACTTCGAAAATTTCTCTAGCAGTTCCATTAGAAATTTCTGTAGCACTGAATCTAGGAGAAACCTTTAGTTTTTAAATTGAGATGAAATTCGGAAGAAATGCTGACAAAACACTTTTTTTTAGCAATGTCAGGAGAAAATCTAGAAAAACTCGTTAAAGTTCTTAAGAAAACCCTACAGGGATGAATTATAAATTCACAGGCTGTTAGATTCCAAAGCGTTACCTCAAACAGTCTAAACACTTCTCCCTCCCCCTCAATCTCTTGGAAAGCGCCTCAAACTCCATTTTCATCTTACACTATTCCTTCAAGGATTCCTTGAGAAGTTTATGTATCTCCAGGAAGTCAAGCAGATATTATTGTCGGAGTTTTTTGCCGGCAGATATTTCTCCTGGAGCTCCTTCGGGGATTCCTGCTGGTGTTCCATCTATAATTATCCCAAAAAATTTTCTATGAATTTAATCAGGAACTCTTGGAGGAGTTTCTTCGATTTTTTCCATGAGTTTTGACAATAGTTTATCTGGAAAATCCTTCAAAATTTTCTCAAGGGGTTACTTCAGAAATCGTTCCAGAGTTCCTCTAGTAGATTGTTCAGAGACTCCTCAAGGTGATTTTTGCAGAAATTTCTCTTGGTGTTTCTTTGAGAATTTCATCTTAATTTTCTTCGAAAATTTCTGTAGTAGTTGCTTTAGCAATTCTTTCTAAGAAACTACTGTTGCTTCAGTGCATCTAGGAAAAACGATCAGTTTATCAATTAAGTTATTCTTCTGGGAGAATTTCTGAAGGTAATTCTGAGATGAACTTCGAATAAAATGCTGACAAAACATTAGAAGTAGGTACTCGTGAAAATCCTACAAGGAAGAAGTCTAAAAGAGAATTCCAGAGATCATCCCGAAAGAAATACTGATAGATTATTCCTGAATAAATTGTCGGAGTATTCCAAAAAACAACCCCTGATTAGGTTTCTGCAGAAACTCCTAGTTTTACTCCTGAATATAAAAAAAAAAACAAATACGTTGTAGAATTCCTTTTAAAAAATATTTTTGAAACTCATAAAGAAGAAGACAAAAATTGGATAAATATCTTGAAGAATTTGTTACTAAGTTTACTAGTTCTTGGTGGGACTTTTAATGGTTCTGGCTTGCAGTCACAAGAAATAAACGTTGATATTTTTACTTCATCATCGACGTTTCCATCTGCGGGTTTGGATCTTCGAGATCTTCGAGCCCTGAAGAAGTTCCAACCCCGTGGATCAAAACGTTGACGATGAAATGAAAATTTTATCGCTTATATTTTCAACTGCAAGCAGAAGCAGAAAATTAGATTGTTGCTTACATAATTTTGCAGAATTACCGTTGAAACTATATTCTGCCTGAAAAGTGAAGCAGCAAAGGTCGGACATGCTGATAGGTGAAACCGTGGAGCTAAGCGGGATTGAACCAGCCTTGGCAGCAGTATTATGACAGAAGGGAATACCTTCGAGATAGTGAAGGAATTCGCTTACTGTGGTTCCTTACTAACGTCTACTAACTTGAGCCGTAAAGAACAAAGATTCTTTATCAGTGAAAGTCGTGTTCACTACTGGCTTCAGAAAAAAAAAACCGGTGGTCAAAAATGATTCACTCTCGCACCTCTTGGGGTTTATTGAGGTACAACTTTAAACATAAATCAAATAATGATTTACCAATATTTTCTTTTAAAGCTATAACTCCTTTCGGCATATATTTTAATTGGTTTGCCCAAAATTCAGGAGAATTTGAAATTTACTGCTCGAATGCCTCAGGATCTTGTACATTTCGTGTCTCAAATTTGTTCATTGCTTCGAGACCAAGCACTTCCCTGAATTTTGTGTGAACAAATAACAAAAGAATCCATCAAAACTGCCAGAGTAGACTTTCGATTTGTTCTCCTCACAAAACCTTATACTTCCATCCAATTAACTAAACTTACCGAAAATAGCTCGGAGCGTAACCGAATAGGACTCCGGAGTTGTCGGAAAGTTTTGTGACCATTTAACGGGCAACACAAATGACGGGAGACGACCGCATTCAACTCCACCAGCACCGTAATCAGAACGCCCTAATTTCTGTTCTTCAAGCTACTGCTGCTGCCGCTGTTGTGTTGATGGGAAGATGTTGTTCCAACAAGTGCTGTCGGGCGTCCGTCGCGTCGTTGGATCCAGGAATCAGACCATTCAAATCAAACGTCTTCGTAGGTTACAAGAGAGTGGGTAGATGCTTGCTTGCAACTAGCAATCGAGCGACAAACGTTTGCTTTGGTTGGTGACGCTGTAGCAACATTTACTGAAAGGAGCTGAATCGATTCTGGTGATGCTTTTTGCTCCCGCACAAATGTTTTTTGCTAAGCGATAATGTAAGCAGAAGATGGTGAACTGGTAAGAAGAGTAGGAAATAGCGGGGTAAAATGCATATAAAAACGTAAAGTTCCTTAAACATCGTTTAGCAACCCTAACTACTTCCAGGCACATTTCAATTGTTCTACGGAAACCGAGGTGACTGAAAACTGAAAAGTCTAGAAGCCAAGTTCGAGAAACGATGATGACTTAGGTTCTGAACACTCATTTATTTCATTATTATGGAGAATCTGGCTTTCTCAGTCTGAGAAAGCCAGACTCTCTCTAGCATACCATTTCCAGTCCAACCCTCCTGCACATTAAGTTATAACTGAATCGAGCTACGCAGTATACACTGCACTTCTCAGGATCCTGCAGGCTTCAAATACCACGATGATCTAGTCAAACGGAGCATTTTATACTTTCAGCTCTTTGTATCAGTAACTTGAAGCAATGGCAAACGATGGAAATCCTGTTTCGTGCCGCGGAGTCAATGATATTAATTCTGTGACAACTATTGACTGGTAATGCGAAAGTTATTGAGTAAATCTAGAACAACCAAACGGAAGACATGGCTAACAGATCCAGTAAGTAATGCCCTTTGGGCCCTCAAAGGCTTCCGCTGTAGAGTGGAGAGAGCAAGCCACATGATGGCGACCGTTTGATAAAATGTGATGATCTAGAAATATTATACAGGCAGCTGTCTGATTTTCTCTCGCCATGAACTGTTTTCAATGCGTGTTTGAAAACGTTATATTTGTTAGCAAGAAAATAGTCTCAGACCATATCTGAACCAGTCTTGTTCCGAAATCGTTTCCGGGTGTCCCACGGGAATGGCCTTATACAAAAGAGAACCAATCCCATGCATGCGACACATCAAATCACGGCTTTTCCAATAACCTGGTGCCCAGTTATAAAGGAAGTAGACTCAGATCACATTGGGGACTGCCGGTGATATTCCGGAACCAGTTCCGGGTGTCTCGCCGGAAATGACCAAATATAAAAGTGAACCAAACCCATGTATACGACACATCAGGGCGCGGCTTTTTTGATAACCTTATGAAAGGTTGGCATGAAACTAGTCTCTGACCATATCTGAACCGGTAGTGTTCCGGAGCCGCGGTTCCAGATGTCCCACCGGCAGTGAACCAAACCCATGCATGCGACACATCAAACAGCGACTTTTTCGATAGCCTGATGAACGGTTAGCAAGAAAATAGTCTGCTTTTCACTTGCCATGAACTGTTTTTAATGCATGTTTGAAAGCGTTATGTTTGTTTCAATGTTGGCCTTCAGTTTGGTCTTCAACATATGGAGTCATGCACAAATAACGTCGCACTTCTAGGGGGGAGGGAGGGATTTGACTAACGTGAGGAATCATACAAACATTTTTGAAGTCTCATACAAAAAGTGTGACATAGGGGGGAGGAGGGGTTCAAAATGGTCGATTTTTACGTGACATAATTTGTGTATCACCCCTATTGTTTCATTAATCAATTGTTGATTTCGGTTTCCCTCTCGGATATGTTGAAGAGCCAACAACTAGTTTTGAAATTATTGAAATGTTCGTATTTATAAACCTCCCTTCACATATTTGCAGTTTTTTTTTTACTAATTTCCATTCAAAATAAATTCAAAATCATTTATCACTACGTCTCCTTGTTTATCAATTACACGTTCAACAAAGAACCTTTCATTGGTTTGAGCTTATTATTAACATTTTAATTGTCCCCAAACCGTTTTGCAGCAAAGGATATCGATTTTCAAAACAAACAGAGAATTCCACTCAAATAAACAGATATCCCCACAAAAATGCATTCAACCGGTTAATTGCTAGCTGCAGATAATCACCAAAGCCCGTCCATCCACATGTACCTATCTGGGGGGAGATCCTCGTTGTCATGTCGTTTCAAAACGTTCCTGAAGCCATTGTAATTATTGTCATTGAACTGCAGATCTCGTTGTTTAGTCGCATCATTATCGCTGATTACAACGAGATTGCATCAGAGCCGACCACCTACCACCGACAGCCAGCCGTAGTTCACCTGCGTCGGTCCACGTTACTCTATCCAACATTCACCTACCGGCTCAGAACCAATCAGTATCAAATTGGTCTAATTTTGTCTCTTCTACTATTACGGTGTGGAACCGTCGTCGTCGTCGTTGACTGTTGCGTCCCCAAATCGACGGTGCCAGCCAGATACAGCGCTGTGACACATGACTTTCCATATTGCAGAGGTTTCGACATACGCATCTAGTCCGTGCTCTACTCTAGTGGTAGTTGATTGCTAGCATTACATGACATTGTGGTCTGATTCTGATGGGGGAGAATCTTTTTTGTCGTCGATGTGGCTGACGCAAGATGTGACAAGAAGATTGAATGCGAACGTTCAAAAATAAACTAGGTGAAGTTGTGGTATTGCAATAGTTTACAAACAGCCGTTTGAATTCACAAGACTGAATAGCCGAATACTCCTAAAGCCTGTATCCCCAATAATCGGGACACAGAAATACAGCTGTAACTCTGAAATAGATACATTAAAATTGCTCAAATTTTGTCTAATAGTATCTTAAGATGAGTTAATTTCACCTACAAATTTTCAAGTGAATCGGTGCAGTACTTTTTGTAGTAGTAACAAAAGAGTAAAATGTGCGCCATTGAATTTTGTACTGCCTCTAGTTTTGCTTGTCAGCGCTGTAACTTTTGAATTTGGCGAAGGAAAAGACTGAAATTTTGAACACAAACCTGTCAATCTGCATTTGTTGCATAGGCAAAATTTCAAAAAAACCGATGCATTATCAACAATTTTATTGTCCAAACATGTATTGGGACTGAACGTGATTTTAGCCCCTCAGACAGCAATTAGTCAGCACCCTTTATTGTTTCGATTGTACTATTGAAAGTACTATCCCAATAATCATTAAATTTTGCAGGCATAATATATACATAATCAACTAGCTTGTGTGA
Organism: Aedes albopictus; assembly: GCF_035046485.1. Taxonomy (NCBI): domain Eukaryota; kingdom Metazoa; phylum Arthropoda; class Insecta; order Diptera; family Culicidae; genus Aedes; species Aedes albopictus. The sequence goes on along the minus strand of NC_085137.1, from coordinate 476,410,667 downwards.
AAATTTCATGAAAATTGGCAGAGAAATTCAAAAGTTATGAATAGGCAAAATTCGCACATGAAAAACACGAAACATTTTCGCTAACACTCACCCCTATCAACAATTGATCAAAGTTGATGGAATTTTGCAAGAAAGTGTCTCTATAAGTATCATAACTGCTAACGAAATTTCACAATTATCATCACAGAACTTTGAACTGTAGCGTAAAAGAACCATCTAGTATACGAATGAAAATTGATCATGATTGTACAAAATTGTTAAAACCACGTCTGTTTGTTTTTCATCCACAGTCAAAAGTAATGCATCGATTTTTATGAAATTTGGCACAAATAATAAACATACATCGAAGAGTTCTCAGTCAATTATTTGGTCAATTTTACCGATTCATTACAGAACTACTGACGTACTTCTGTGTCCCGATTATTGCGGATACAGGCTTTAGTAGCAATAGCACAGCAAATCATGTTTTTTATCTCTGAAGCAAACTTATGTGTCTCTGACGGATTTTGGGTAGCTGAATCATTTATTCAAAACTATATGCGCCTTTACTGCTGGTCATTATATGCTAATCTGCCGTATATGCGCCATAAGTGCTAATTAAATGCAGGTTTTAGCCCAATATATGGCTGAATGGTCCCTCCTATCCAAATTGTCTAAAACAAAAACAAAAATATTTTCCCCTGCTCATCTCAGACGCTTCACATTCTGCTCTTTCTCTTTTCATTTTCTCTTACTCTCTTGTGCAACTTTTAAGGCTGAATTTTTTTGCAGATCCTGCTGAAATTGAACTTCAGTCCCCCGATCCTCTGGTTAATGATCACAGTGGCTGATTTCGTCATTTTAGCGCGCTTAATTAATAACTTTTTTACTAGGGGTACTCACTAAACAGAATAAATTACTGCGTAAGCCATGATTTTCTGCTCATTTGAAATGTTTCATGATTTTGCGAATGAAATAATCAAAGATTGCCTTGGTGATCACGACGTTTAATCAGTTTAATCAGTTTACGCTATAAAGTGAATCCCCCTACTATGAAGTTAATCGTCATGGTGTTTTCGAGTTTTTCACTATAATGAGGAGCTTCTTTTGAAATTCTGTGAAAAGTGATCAATCCCCCAAAAAGTGAGATAGATTTTTTTTGATTTTTTCAAGATACGAGGTTGGTGTCTTTACAAAAGTTGTAGAAAATATTGCTTGGAGCAACTTTTCCGAAGGCGCCATTTTTGTAACGTACTTCATGGATGATCCAGAATACACCACAAACCTTTCTTTATATGAACACACACTTACAATAGCAAAAAAAAAGTGCTAGCTGACATGAACTGTCAAATAAGTATGTTGAAAATATACAGGGGATGGCCAAAATGTTTGGGATAGGCAACTTTTTGTCTCCCACAAAAAAAATCAACATGCTGTAACTTTTCATAGAGTGCATCAAAAAATCTCAAATTTTGACTGTTTGTCAACTATTATATGTGCATCATTGGTACAAATTTGGACTCGATTGAATAATTTTTCACGAAGTTAGAACCGTTCGGGTAAAACACTATATTTTAGACAACTCATTTTCCAGCTGTCATATCTCGGAAACTAGTGAACCGAATTGAATGAATTTTTCAACGTTTAACAACAATATACTGGTACTTAATACAACGTTATAAAATGTAATATTTTCTCACGGCGAATTAAGTTATACCGGGTTGGAATTTTTACCCATATAGAGGAAATTAAGTCAATTTTACAATACCACACAAAAATTACTAAATGTGTTCTTCCTTTAATCTAAATAGGCTCTAATATATCTGATTAAAGATAAATTGAGAACAGAAGTGGAAAACCTTTGGACATCAACACATAAAATTTATTGACATTGTCGTGAAAAAATTACATTTTTTCGAGAAAAATCCAAAAAGTGTCAATCCATGACAACTTTTTTCAACGTACAAAAAGTATCTATGTTTTAATAGTTTGAGAAGCATTTGTATATTGTTAGTGTACGTACAAAATTTCATTCAATTCCATTTACTGGTTTCCAAGATATGACAGCTCAAAAATGAGTTGTCTGAAAAATAGTGTTTTACCCGAACGGTTCTAACTTTGCGAAAGATTAATCAATCGAGCCCAAATTTGTACCAATGATGCACATATAATAGATTGACAAACAGTCAAAATTTTAGATTTTTTGATGCACTCTATGAAAAGTTATAGCATGTTGAACTTTTTGTGAGGAAACAAAAGTTGCCTATCCCAAACATTTTGGCCATCCCCTGTAAATAAATCCCATATATGAGTAACATAAATGGATGTAAGTTTCTATACAAAAACCATCTTACAGTCTCTTACAGTTTGATGATTTTTGCTTTCTAAGAGAGACAATTACTTGTACTTTCACATGCGTAAAAGGAAATTTGCATGTAATTGCCTATAGCTAAGTTATATATGCTTGAAATATGGCCCAAAAAACTATAAAAACCCTCGTTAATTCACCCAGCGGTGCTGGTGCCTTTCTCGTGCCTTCAAAAACCCATTTCAACAAAACTCAAGTGACATGTTGATGAATGTTTCTTACCAATTTTGGAAACACGAGTTGAATTTTATGTTGCCAAAATGGGATATTGCCAGAATCGGTAAAAAAAATTGTGATTTTACAACTTTTATGCGTTATTTTGACTTATATTATCAATATGGACTATTCACAAGTTACAAAACGCTCCCCTTAGGTGACGTTCATAAATTACGTCATGATTTAAAAAATAGTCGTTTTTGAAAACTTAATGAATTTATATATATTTTTTAATAGAGGTAAAGCTAAAAACATGTATTTAATACGATTTTGCAATAAAACAATCTTGTCAAAAATTTATATTGCCAAAATCGGTAAAAAATTGTTGCAAAATCGGGTTTTGCCAAAATCGGTAAAAAAAAAAATGTTGCCAAGAACGGGTGTTGCCAAATTCGGTAAGAAATTGTTGACAAAATGGGGAGTAGACAAAAACGGGTGTTGCCAAAATCGGTAAGAAACTGTATAGCACTTTCATATGTTTAACAAAAATCCATTTTATGGCACCAGCAATCATATCGTTTATATGGCTTTTGATGTTTGAGCCTCAAAATCCTAAGAAAAAGCCGTTTTTTTTTAAATTTTGAGCCGAACTCTTGGATTTTAGACCGCCATTTTGGATATTTCGGTCGCTATTTTTGGACTCCGGCATCTTCCTCATACCAAATATACCCATATTGCATGGTTTAAGGGCCTAAAACTCCATTAAACAGCCGTCATCTTGAAATTGGAGCTGCTATCTTGGATATGCTGGTCGTATTTTTTGGAGTCCAGACATCTTCCCCATACCAAATATACCCATACCGCATGGTTTTGGAGCCAAAAACTTCATGAAATAGCCGCCATATTGAGTTTGGAGCCGCTTTATTGGATTTAAGACTTGGATATTTTGGTCGTCACTTTTGGACTCCGGACATCTGTCCCATACCAAATATACCTTACCCATATTGCATGGTTTTAGGTGCTAAAACTCCATTTAACAGCAGCCATCTTGAATTTTGAACCGCCATCTTGGATTTTAGACCTCCATCTTGGATATTCTGGTCGCCACTTTTGGTGTTGGGAGTCCATATCAAATATATCCATAATGCATTGTTTTAGGACCTAAAACTACATTAAATAGCCGCCATCTTGAATGTCTTTTTTTATCTGTAGTAACGAGATTTTTAGCCCAACGCTAGTTTATCTCGGGACCCACACTTTACTTCCCTTCCGAAGGAAGAACTCACATTTTGCGAGTTTGTCGGGAGTGGGATTCGATCCCAGGTCCTCGGCGTCAAGTGTTCTAACCATCACACCAGGTCCGCTCCACTATCTTGAATTTTAAACCGCCGTCTTGGATATTCTGGTCGCCATGTTTGGACTCCGGACATCTCTTCCATACCAAATATACCCATGTTGCATGGGTATAGGGCATTAAACTCCATTAAAAATCCACCATCTTGAATATTCAGCCACCAACTTGGATTTTAGACCGCCATCTTGGATATATTGGTCTCCATTTTTGGACTCCCGACATCTTACTCATACCAAATATACCCATATTGCATGGTTTTAGGGCCTAAAACAACATTAAGTAGCCGCCATCTTCGATATTAGACCGCCATCTTGGATATTCTGGTCGTTATTTTTGAACTCCGGATATCTTCCCCACACCAAACATATCCATGTTGCATGGTTTTAGGGCCTTAAACTCCATTAAATAACCGCCATCTTGAATGTTAAGCCGCCATCTTGGATTCTTGACCGCCATTTTGGATATTCTGATCGCCATTTTTGAACTCCGGACACCTTCCCTACACCAAATATACCCGTATTGCACGGTTTTAGGGTCATAAACTCCATTAAACAACCGCCATTTTGAATTTTGAGCCGCCATCTTCGATATTCTGGTCGCCACATCTGGACTCCGGACATCTTCTCCATACCAAATATACCCATATTGCACATCTTCTCCATACCAAATATACCCATATTGCATGGTTTGGGGCCTAAAACTCCATTAAACAACCGCCATCTTGAATGTTAAGCCGCCATCTTGGATTCCTGACCGCCATTTTGCATATTCTGATCGCCATTTTTGAACTCCGGACACCTTTCCTACACCAAATATACCCATATTGCACGGTTTTATTGTCATAAACTCCATTAAACAACCGCCATTTTGAATTTTGAGCCGCCATCTTGAATTTTAGACCGCCATATTGGATATTCTGGTCGCCATCTTGAATATTGGGCCGATATTGGGGATTTTCTGGTCTCCAGTAATAATTTCCGCACAAAATTCGTCAACCATGCTAAAGGTTACAAAAACCAACGCAGCTTGATGTGTCGCATGATGGGGCTTGGTTCAGTTTTATATATGACCAAATCCGTAAAATCGGTCAATGGAAAGTGCCTTAAAAGTGAGTGACCTTTTTTTGTACACAGACATACATACACACATACATACATACACACATACAGACATCATCTCAATTCGTCGAACTGAGTTGATTGGTATATGTGACTTGACCCTCCGAGCCTTCTATCGAAAATTCGTTTTTGAGTGAACATATAGCCTTGCAGTACACTTTGGTGTAAGAGAAAGGCAAAAAGGAATCCCAGCAGAAATGGTCACATCACCATCAAAACAAATTTTCTGTAGAAATGTTAGTAGAAATTCCTAGAGCAAACCCTGGAATTTCTGGAGTTTTCACTGGTACCATCTCTTAACCCAAAGAAGCATTCCTGAAGGAATTTCTGGAAGAATCTCTGAAGGTATCTCTGAAGGAATCCATGAAAGATTTACTAAAAAAGTCCCTAATTTCTGGACGAATTTTTGGAAGTATCCATGGACGAAAGAATTCCTGGAAAAAATTTGAAGTAATCTCAAGGAGAATTGCTTGAACACTCCGAACATAAATCCCATAAAGAGTGCATACATTCAGTGTTGCGAATACTCACTTGCAAGAGTGATACTCACTTGCGTCTATCTCAGTCCAGAAACATGCTTGCAAAAAATGATGTTTGAAGGGCTTTTAGATTGTTGTTTAATCTAAAAGTTTGCCGAATAAAGTAAAGATCGCAAACGCATACCATAGTTGTGAGAGAGCTGTGAGTACGAGGTGAGTAAAATTCGTGTAATTTATACTCACCTTGTGCTCACAGCTCTTTCATAACTTTGGTATGCGTTTGCGACCTTCACTATATTCGGCAAACTTTTAGATTAAACAACAATCTAAAAGCCCTTCAAACATCATTTTTTGATAGCATGCTTCTGGACTGAGATAGAAGCAAGTGAGTATAACTTTTCGCTAGTGAGTATTTCCAACACTGCATACATTCACATCAACAATTCCTCGCCTCAACACTCGGTTCGTGGTGGCAGTCCTCCATCCTTCGCCCACCTCGCACGCTGCCCTCCAGGTCTTCTTTTACCATCTGGATCCAAATGTTCTTGCAATCCATGCCATCCGCAAAACTGATAAATTGGTTGGATTTCGTGAAAATCGTGCCTTGGCACATCACCTTGTCGCAGTCTCCGGCGGGATTCGAACGAACTAGACATATCGCCCGAAATCCATTCGCAGTTTTTTACATCGTCCAACGTCACTTTGATCAACCTAATAAGCTTCCCGGAGAAGCCGTTCACGGCAATGGTTTTCTGCGGTTGATACTGATGTCGTCCGCTGCCGTTGTAGAGCGGCCGACATCTAAACCGGCTCGATAACATTCCACAAACTCATTAACTTTGGGTGAAAGACGAAGGAAGATAAACTTGGATATCACTTCGTAGGCAGCATTCAGAATTGTGATCGCTCGGAAGTTCTTACAATCCAACATTTCACTTTTTTTGTAGATGGGACAAATTACCCCATCATTTCATTCCTACAGTAGCTGTTCGGCCTCCCAGATCCTGACTGTTAGGCGGTGCAGGCAGGAGGCCAACTATCCCGGACCCATCTTGATGAGTTCAGTTCCAATGCCATCCTTACCAGTTAACTTATTGTTCTTGAGCTGCTGGGTAACTTCCTTAACTTGCCTCAGCGTGGGTGTTGACACGTTGTTGCTCCCTCACGTCCGTCCGTCAAGATGCTCCCGTCTATTTCCCTGCACATTTCGGCTCGCGACACGAAGCCTTTGCGGGATGCGTTGAGCTTCTGGTAGAGCTTCCGTGATTCTTGTGAACGACGCAGCAGTTTTATTTGTTCACATTCCACTCCTTTCCGCTCCTTTGTCGGTCTAAATTCCACCTCCTGGCCAACAAGTCTCATATGATGATCTTGACGTCGTGTTTAGGGCAGCTATCGTACACGCGTTCAAGCTCCGCATAGAATCCATCTTTGACATCATAAGGCCTTCCGGAGTGTAGGCTGTGAACGTTGCTAATGTAGAGGAACTGACCCGTGACCCTCAACTTTCATAATCTTTCGTTGATCGGGCTCCTACCGATCACGTGTTCCTGCATATAGCCTATCACTATAAAAGCTGTTAGCAGCTTGCTTGTATTGCCGCAGCTCTGGTAGATGGTAACCATAACTCTAAACGTTCGCATCATTGATCCTCCTATCCAACACACCTCCTGCAGCGCTACAATGCCGAACCCGCGTTCCTCCAGTACATCGGCAAGTATGCGGGTGCTCCCGATGAAATTGACAGATCTGCAGTTTTACGTACTGAGTTTCCAATCGCAAGTCCTTTTTGTTTGCTGGGGTCGTTGCCGTTGGTCTCGGTTTGTATTGTCTTGTTGAATTTTCGGTGCTTGTTTTTTTACGGCCGACTCGCATCCATAATTGGTATAGGGTTTCTTTGATTGACACACGGAGAATCGGCTTTTATCTATTCATGTCGTCTTGATTATAAATGTAAATTTTTCATAGTGGAAAACTTTACAGTTCGTTGCTCCGTTTAGCACAGCACAGCTGCTGTGTTTCTACAGTATCTACACACAGAGTAGGACGATTCGAAAAGATGCTCTCGATCCTTGGACCCGTTCCTCCCACTATCGTCACCTCCGTGCTGTTTGGAGGGCAAGACTTTCTTCTTAAATGGGGACAAATGAACGTGGGATGAAGGGAGTGTTATCGTATGGCTTGTGCCACTCGAAATCGGCTCCAGCCCAGTACTGGGTGCCGCATGAGCAAGAATCGACCAACCTGAAATTGGAATTCTGCAGATAGATATCTCCCTAATTAAGTTGATAACAAATTGAAAATTGTTCTTCGCATCAGTAGGAGAAACCACGCCGCCCCCGCCGCCTTCGGTTCAAACCGAAGTAGTAATCTTAGCCTATCTGGGATCCATCTACTCCTCACTGTACAACGCAACTGCGGGCAAAGAAACAATGTAAGGTGAGAATGTAGAACTCATACCTGGATTCCATTGCAATCAGGAGTGGGCGAGCTGATGAAACTGATACAATCAACTGCGACGAGAAAGATACACACATTGTAGGTTGGTATTCCGAGAAGCTGCCGATTGTTTCTCGAAAGCGCACCAGCTGAACACCGCACCAGTAACGTTACACGTGTTTTCATTATATCTGACTGCTACCAGAGTAACCTGATGATGCCACACACAATGATGTTGCAGCTGCTGCCCTATCATAGGTGTATTTCTTCGATATAAGTCCGATCTGAAGAAACAAAGTAGCAGAACTCTTTTCTTCAGCAACAAAACTTGCGCTTTGAACATTGGAGCCCTACGTTGCTAAGAGTCTTACAGAAGGTATCAAATGATAAGAACATGAGTTCTTTGAAATCGAATCCGAACAAGTTGAATTGAACTGGACGTAGTGCAGTTTATTTTATCAAAGACCATTGTCTACGATTGAGTAAAGACCTTTGAACAACATATAGGGGTTTAATTTCCATGAATCAAAGAACGCATTGAACATACAGGGGATACTCAAAATAACTGGGACAGGTACAATTTTCACTTTTTGAAAAATGTTCAACTCGCTGTAACTTTTCTAAAAGGGCATCAAATATTCTCAAATTTTTACTGTAAGCTCATCAACTAGTTGTGTATCAGTGGACAAAATTTGGTAAAGATCGGGCCATTCTACACGAAGTTATGAAGATTCTAGAAAAAGGTGTTATTATCCGATTGCCAACTTTGAGCTGTTGTATCTCCGGATTCAATGAACCGAATGCAATGAAATTTTGATCATTTATGACTTATATAATGAACTTTGAAAAACAGTTTACCTAATTAGAAATGATTAATAAGAAAAAAAAGTTATAGCGGTTTAATTTATTCTATGTTTTTTTAGTAAATTTATATATTTTTCATATGCATACCATTACTTTTTCAATTTAATGCCGGTTATTTGATTATTTTCCTTTAGAACATAAATATATTCATGTCAATTAGAGGGAATTATAATGAACTATAGTTACTATCTCGAATTTTGAAACGATTGTGAAGTTTTGAAATAATTGGTGTTATATTAGAAAAATAATCCAATCGTAATAATTTTCTTTTGTGTAAAGAATTTTAAGTTTTGTCAAAAGTTTTTAATAGCTTATTATATAAGTCATAAATGATCAAAATTTCATTGCATTCGGTTCATTGAATCCGGAGATATAACAGTTCAAAGTTGGCTATCGGATAATTAAACCTTTTTCTAGAACCTTTATAACTTCGTATAGAATGGTTCGATCTTTTCCAAATTTTGTCCACTGATACACAACTAGTTGATGAACTTACAGTAAAAATTTGAGAATATTTGATGCCCTTTTAGAAAAGTTACAGCGAGTTGAACATTTTTCAAAAAGTGAAAATGTTACCTGTCCCAGTTATTTTGAGTATCCCCTGTACATGTTTTCTCGATATAAGGTATATATACATTTTATATTTGTTCGTTATTTCGAAGCAGAAAAGAAATCCTAGGAGGAATACGCGGAGGAATATCGGAAGGAATCCTTGAAGGAAACCTAGGAGACATACGTTAAGAAAATCCTGAAAAAAAACTTAAAGGAATAGTTGGTGTAATCCCGGGAGGAATTCTCGAAGGAATTTCCCAGATGAATCAATGAAGGTATCTCTGGAGGAATCTGTGGAGCAATCCCTTCAGAAATCCCGGGAAAACAATGGAGGAATCCCGGAAGGAATCCCGCAAATAATTCCAAGAGAGATCCCGGCAGAAATCCCGGAAATCATCCCTGAAGTTATCCTGAGAGCAATCAGTCAGGGAGGAATTCCTGGAGAATTCTCTTAAAGAATTCGTGGAGGAATTTCCACAAGAATATTCAATAACTCCCCGGGAGTAACCAACGGTGCAGTACCGGGAGAAAAGCCTGGAGGAATTTCTAACGGAAATCCTGCAGAAATGTCTTGGGAAATCTCGGGAGGAATCGCGAGGGAAATCCTGGTAGAAATTTTGGGAGTATCCCGGTAGAAATCCATGCAGACGTCTCGGTTGGAATCCCTTGATTAATTTTGGAGGATTCCATAAAACAATGTACTGCTGAGTCCCGTTGGGAATTCCTGGAATAATCTCGAAAAGAATGTAAATTTCATATTGATGACGTCATATATTTCATCATGATTCATTGTACTAACATTACATATACACAAATTTACATGATATATAATGTTCGTCATTACTGGAAGCTTACATTGCGAGATTGAAGATTTGTAATTCTCATTTCTGTTATCTGTGCAACACTATTGAAGCCATAGTTTATTTTACCTCCTTTTATGTTGGCGTTAACCGCGTTTAGCGTAGTGTGTGATTGGGTTTCGATAGTGGATTCCAATAAGAATCCTGAGCGAAATACCGGGAGAAACTCCAGGATGCATCCTGTGACGAAATTCTAAAAGATTCTCGGTAGGAATTACCAGATGAATCCTGGTAGGAATCTTAGGAGAAATTTATGAAGATATGAGAGGATCCACTAAATATGTTCACAGAAAAGCCCCTGCAAAAGACCTTGTTTGATGACCAAGATATACATGGTATAAATAACTTCTGTGCCATCTATTGAGATAATTTCGAACTGAAACCGTTAGACACACAGCTTATTTGCACATGAACGATTTTGTTGAAGACGCAATCTTGTATTTTCTTCCTTGAGTCAAGAAATCACAATTTTCAAACCGCAGCGCAGTGCAGTCATGGTTAAATTAGAGTAGGTTAATGAAGATAGGTGTTAGGTTAGGTGATACAGCCCCAGACCGCTGTTATGAGAATTGCCTCCTTTCCGTCCGCTCCTAAAGTACAGAGATTTGGGGCTAATCACTTACTTGCGACAGCTGAGGAATGAGAAAGGAAGATTGGTTGGACACCTAAGAAAGCTATGTAGAGATCGCTACGTCTTATCACGCCTAGTTGTCACGGGAACTCGAGTGTTGTTAGTTGTAGGATTAACCAAAACAATGAACAGGAACAATCTTACCAAGTAATACTCTCGAGAGTTGGGACGAAATAGTTGACTTTTACTTGCGTCTCTCGGACATCCACTAAAACCACTCGGAAATCACTTGGAAATGAAGACGAATTTTGGAACTCCGATGAAAACAACGCTAATTTTCATAACAGTTGCGAATTATCCTACTCAACACTACATGATCCGCAGCAGTTTCCGATTTCGGCCGGCCATATTTGTTTAATAATAACGAATGAGTGAACTTCTGTTAAGATTCTCTCTCTCTCTCTCTCTCTCTCTCTCTTCTTGGCGTAACGTCCTCACTGGGACAAAGCCTGCTTCTCAGCTTAGTGTTCTATGAGCACTTCCACAGTTATTAACTGAGAGCTTCCTCTGCCAATGACCATTTTGCATGCGTATATCGTGTGGCAGGCATGAAGATACTCTATGCCCAAGGAAGTCAAGGAAATTTCCTTTACAAAAAGATCCTGGACCGACCGGGAATCGAACCCGTCACCCTCAGCATGGTCATGCTGAATACCCGTACGTTTACCGCCTCGGCTATATGAGCCCTTATGATTAAGATGCCTAAAAAATCACTTAAAAAATTTACAATATAATTGAGATAAAAAACAGTTTGGAAGAATTTCTGAATTAATTTCTGAAAGAATCGGTGGAACAGTTTATAGAGACATTCCTCTAAGAGATCCTGTGGAAATTTCTGAGAAAACACATAAAGGAATTCTCACCGAAGTTGTTGATGTAATTACTGTATGCAATTCGGCAACAATCTCTGGAGCAATTTCAGCTCGAATCACAGAAGGAAGTAATGTAAAATCTGCGTGATTTTTTTCAAATATTTCTTTCAAAAATCCTATTAAGATTTTATAAAAGATACCAAAAAAACCTGAATTCATGGATTTTTTTGAAAGAATCCCTGGAGCAAAGTTTAAAAGAATTAAAGGAGCGATGCTGAAAGAAATCCAAGGAAGATATTCTAAAGGAATCCTTTGAAAAAGACCTATAGATGAATTACTGAAGGAATGTCTTAATGAGTTTTTAATGATATTCTGAAAAAAAATCCATTAATAAATTGTGGAAGTAATCCGTGGAAAATTTACAAAATTGGTATCTCAGGAATATCCAGCTATCGAGTAGTTTTGGCAGGAATCCAAGCAAGGTTTTCTAATATGCGAGGGAAAGGTTGTACTTTTTGTTTCATTTCAGAGAGCGAGTAAAGGCGCTTAAGCCTAGGCATAAGGGCCAGGACACGGACCAAATACCTGTGTTCCATCCCAGGAAGCGAAGAATCAAGGGGTGACATTAACTTTCTCAGCATCGTCACCCCCATCGATTTTCACGTATTTTACTTTCTAAAAAGCTGAGCGGTTAGTACGAGATGTCACCACTCAATGGCTTTATTGTAAAACCAATAACGCTGCCCAGTAGGCCTGGCCGCTTTAATGCTTGTAATACATCTCCGATGTTCTGCAAGCATTAATAATGACAAGAAAAATGATAGAATTAGTCGATTCTATCATTTTCCAGGATTCTTTCAATGAATGGCTGTGTATGTGTAGACTAGACTAGACTAGATTAGACTAGAATCCAAGCAAGGTTTTCTAATGGAGTTCTTGGAGAGATTTGTGAAGTAATCCGTGGTAGACGGTTCTATAGAGAAACCCCAGAGAAACTTCCCAAAAGCCATTCTGGAAGCAATTCTGAAGTAATCTGTAGAGGATTTTTAATGATAGCTATGGGAAAAGTTCTGAAAAATAATCGAAGAAGACTTTTAAAAGGAATCCTACAAGAAATTTCTGAAGAAATTTTTAGAGGAATATGTGAAGAACTTCTTCGAAAAATTGCTTGAAGAATTATTGAAAGAATTTCTGACATAATTGCTGGAGAAATTCTTCAAAGACTTTTTAAATTCCAGGATTACATTGAAAGAATTCAAGGAAGACGTTTCAAGGGAATTCTTGGAATTATTAATGGAGGAATCTCTAGAAGAAATCGTAGAGATATCTTTCGAAGTATTTCTTGGGAGATTTTCTGAAGGAAACTTTGAAGAAATTTCTTGATGAACCTTTGAGGGATTTCCTCAGGCATTGGGCAGTTTTGAATCGATGTTCGCAACATCGATGTTTTCGTTCCGATTAATCCATTTTTTGAACCTATATTAAAGCCCTACGGAAACGACAAATTTATTTTAGTTTCTATTCAATAGTATAAAATTTCTCTTTTTATCACTAAAAAAATGTGTGGCCCAAACTTATATGAAAAACAAATATTTCGAAAAATGCCAAGTCTTACCTCCAAAATTAGTTGTTTTGGACTCCGAGAAGCTACGTTCAAAATTTGAGCAAAATCAATTAAGCCTAAGGGGGCGCTCAAAACGCTTGAAGTTTGTATGGGAAAACTTGGCCAAATGTATGCAGAAATTTTAAGTTTTCGAATTTTGCCGCTAGGTGGCGCTGTAAGCGTTCAATAAATAAACCCTTTGGTATTATTGTAGGTGACTATATGCCAAACAACTGCTTTTTAACTGCAAGTCCGCTAAGTGCAACAATTTTGCAGTTATTGTACCGCTATCCGTCAAAATAAAATGTCAACAGCGATGTGATGTTTTACGCATGCACTTTTATTGCAATAATACGGAAAGCACATTGATTGCATTCTGCATCAACTGACAGTTATGTGACGTCTGTCAGTTGTTGCAGTTATCGAATTTCATTCGGTAAGTGAAACGTAAACATGTTGCACTTATCGAACGTCTACTGTACATGAAATCGAAATACATAAAATCGAGGGTCCACTAAATCGAGCTATACCTGTGTATCTCAGGTTTCTTGGGCAATCCTTCCCAGGAGTCTAAGTGAATCTTTCTCAGGTTTCTGGAGGAATCCTTCTTATGGTCTAGAGAGTCCCTTTCAGGGTTCTAGCGCGTCCTTCTCAGTATTCCGAACAGTTTTTTTTTTTTTGAGAATACCTCTCAGGATTCTAGATGAATTTCTCTTAATCATGTGGAAGATCCCTTCTTAGGATACCTTTCAATACTGCAGGAGTATTTCTCTCAGGATTCTGGAAGAAGGGAGGTATAAGGGATATCCGTCTAAGCATTCTGGAAGAATCTCGAGGGAAAACTTCTCTCAGGATCCTGAGGCAATCCATGCTGGTAGAACCACGCGAGACACACACATACTACTACTACACAAATCTCCTGTAAATTTCGTTTGCATCATTCAGGAACTTGTACACTATCAAACGTCATAGCGATCGAACTGTAGCACCTCTGGTGAAAGGATCGTGGAAATCAAACGCAATTTAAATTCATCGTTAAATCTATGTACCAAGCCCTTTCGAAGAGTGTTACGTCTGTTTGTGTATGTTTCTAGGGAATCTTTCTCTAGCTAGATTCTAAGAGAATTCATTCCAGGGTTTTGGGGTATTCCCTACCAAGGGTGATATCCCTTTCAGGATTATAAATAATTTCTGGATGATCTGGGTTGGTCCCTCTTAGGATTCTGGAAGAGTTAGGATCCCACTCAGAATTCCGAAGACATTTTTCTTAGAATTCTCAGGAACTCCTCTCAGAATTCTTGGAGAATCATACTCTGCATTCTCAGACTTTCGTAAAACACTATTTTTTTTAAAGCTAATTTTTGAGCTGTCATATCTCGGAAACCAGTGAACCGAATTGAATGATTTTTTTAGCGTTTATAAACAATATATGGATTCTTAATACGACGTTATAAAATGTTATATTTTCTCACGACGAATTAAGTTATACCGGGTTGAAATTTTTACCCATATAGAGGAAAATGAGTCAAATTTACAATACCACACAAAAATTACTAAAATGTGTTCTTCTCTTAATTTAAATAGGCTCTGATATATTCGATAAGAGATATCTTGAGACCAGAAGGGGAAAATCTTTGGATATCAACACTAAAATTTATTGACATTGATGTAAAAAAATACATTTTTTCGAGAAAAATCCAAAAAGTGTCAATCTATGATAACTTTTTTCAACGTTTAAAAAGTATCTATGTTCTAATAATGTGTAAAGCATTAATATATTGTTAATGTACGTTCAAAATTTCATTTTATTAGGTTTACTGGTTTCCGAGATATGACAGCTCAAAAATTGGGTTGACAAACAGTCAAAATTTGGATTTTTTTAAGCACTCTATGAAAAGTTATAGCATGTTGAACTCTTTTGTGTGAGAAAAAAAAAGTTGCCTTTCCCAAACATTTTGGCCACCCCCTGTACTGGTGTTAAAATTTAATGTATTCTAGAGGAATCCCTCTCAAAGTTAAGGAACAATCCCTTTCAGGAGTTTATGGGAGTCATTTAAAAGATTCTGGGTAATATCTTTCAGGAATCTGCGGTTATTTTTCTGTTTTATGTGGGAATACCTTTCAGAATTCCAGAAAATCCTTCTCAGGATGCCGGAGAAGTTCATTCTAGAAGTTTTCGTAATTCCAGGGAGAATCCTCATCAGATTTTCGGAAAAATCCCTCTTAGGTTTCTAGATATATTTATCTCAAGAATCTGGAAGAACCCCTCTTATGATCCCTCTCAGGATTCTGGGAGAATACCTAAAAGGTTTGTGGAGGAATTCTTCTTAAGTTTCTGGGGAATCCTTTCTTCCAGAATTCTGTGAAAGTATATCTCAGGTTTCTTTGGCAAACTCGCCCAGCATTTTGAGGGAACATTTCTCAAAATTCTGGAATCCTTCTGAGGGTTCTATGCTACGCTTTTTAAGATTCTGGGGCATTTCTTTTAAGTTTCTTGGGGAATGCATCTTAGAATTCCGAAAATCTTTTTTGTTTTGTGGGAATCTCTGGCACAATTCTAGATGAAATTATCCCAAGAATGTGAAAGAAAAGCTCTTGGAATTCCTCTCATGATTTTGATCTAAGGATTCTAGGAATATGCTTAATAGAATTCAGAGTGAATTCCTTCCAAGATGTCGGAAGAGTCTTGTTTTCTTTTCTAGAAAATGTCGCTCAGGATTCCGGTGTAATAATTTTCAGCATTCTGAAGAAATCTCTCTAATAATTCTAGTGTAAGTCCTTTCAGAATTGTGGAGGAGTCTCTTAAAATTTTCTGGGGGAAATTCTCTCAGCAGTCTGCGGGAATTTATTTCAGTACTATATGGGAATACTTCTCAGAGTTCTGGAGATTTTGCTATCGATTAAAATATATTCAATTTAATTTTCTTTCAGGATGCACATTTTAAACGTTATATTCATTTTGAATCAGAATTGCGAAGTGTTTTTATATTTCGATATTGAATTTATTTAAACGATTCTTAGCCAGATTTGCCCAATGATAGTATAAAAAATACAATGTCTAATGAGTATCTTGAAGTAGAAGTAGGAAAAAAATAAAACGTAACGTTGATCTCTACATTTTTTGATATTTTAGTAGATCTTTGAGGGACATCTGTTTGGAAAAAAAAACCTTAAATCAAATTAAAAACAACTGCTATGACAGTATAACTCGAAAGAACGACATATTTTAAAAGAAGGCAAAATATTATAAACAGTTATATTATTAGTAAGTACGCGAAAAATTGAAAGGAAAATTATATAGGAAACAGTAATTGTAATCCCGCCTACAGCCGTAAATAGTTTACTCCAAAAAACTGCCGTTGTTCAAAAGGATGACATATGTTCAGTAATAAATTAGTACCAGGTAAACTATAATACAAAGCCCAAATTAAGGCATAAATTCCTGCTCCGGACGGGAAATGTTGTTAACGCACCGCAATGACAGGAAAAGAAAGCCCTGTATTAAATAACGGTGAAAGTGCTAAAAGAACACTATAGGCCAAATTACAATGATAACGTAAAGTAAGAACGAAGACGATAAGAAGGATTTAAGATCATTTTTAGTCGTTTTTTTATTCGACCTTTTGACCTTATGACCATTTTGTCCTTTCGGCCTTTTGTTTTACTTAGTTTTTTATTGAGACCTTTTGACCTTCGACCATTTGACCTACGACCTTTTGTTCTTCGACGTTTTCTCCTGCAACCTCCTTGCTCTATACAAAGTCTGCTCTTTCAAGGAATATTGTTGTCCACATTTAACTTCAATGAATAACACTACTTTCTGTCATTTATGAACATCTTTTTAGAATTGAAATGCTGCTACAAATTGCTGCATATAAGCAAAAAGTTTTAGTATACACTATCCTATATTTCAATAATTTTTTTTATGAAGTTGTCTGGTAGTTTTGGAAGCAGCGATTCTATTTTTTTGTCCGAATTTTAATTGCCGTTTTTCTGTCAAGTTCTGGTCACTTTTCTAAGTCTTCTAATTTGCTTTTTATTCATTCGACCTTTTGTAATTCGACCTTATGTTTTTCGAACTTTTGTCATTGATTCGTTAAAAAAATTACTTGAGAAGTTTTTGGAGGAATCCCTGGAGGTTTGAATAATATATGGAAAGGTTTTCGAACCAAACTCTAAGGAAATTTCTAAAGAAAACTATGGAATGTTTTGTGGAATGTGATTTTATGAACTCACAAAAGTTTAAAGGTTAGAACACTTGACTATCACGTCGAGGACCTGGGATCGAATCCCACTCCCGACAAACTCGCAAAATGTGAGTTCTTCCTTCGGAAGGGAAGTAAAGCGTGGGTCCCGAGATGAACTAGCCTAGGGCTAAAAATCTCGTTAATACAGATAAAAAAAAAAAAGTTTAAAGGTGAGAAGGGATATTGGAAAGAATTTAGAGAGAAAATTCCAGAGGAATTTCTGAAGTAGTTCCTGGAAGAATATCCCAAGGAAGCGCTGGGAGATTTGTTGAAGAAAACCAAGAGAATCTCTAAAGGGGTTTTTGATTGAATCCCTTCTGGAAGATTTTCTGGAGAAGTTCTTGCGGGAATTGCTGAAGAAGGCAATGAAATTTTTGAACGAAATTCTAGAGAAAAAAGTAAATAGGACGCCGGGCGGATATGGGTTGAACAAATCTGCTGATTTGAATGGTAAGTTTTTGCTTTAGGCAGAGTGCATGTTCGTGAAAATTTTCAACGCCAAGTTTTATTTTGGTATTCGCTTATTTGTATGCAGCTTGAAAGCAAACATTCAGCAGCATTGAAGCAAAAACTACACCTTCAAAGTAGGTACAAGCAGCAGTTAGGAACCTTTGTTTCAAGGCATACCACATTTCAGGTAGCCGGAAATAAAATCCACAGTGAGGGTGGCAGAGGTGCCGGATAATTATCTTTCCTGAAATAGCAATTAAATATGAAGCAAGTGAATGCAAGAAGAAGACGGAATATTTTCCGGCTCTGGTGGTGGTGTTGGTGGTGGTGGAGGACAACAAGAGGAAGAACATTTTTGCGTTGTTCTTGATATCGTTGGTTGTAGATATGGGGTAGCGAGAAACGAACATTGGCTGTTTGCAGAAATTACAGTGTGATGATGTTGATAAAAATGGTAAATATCAAAATAAAATAGAAATAAGTTTAAAAGTGCAAAACGCCAATTTCTCTGGGCATTGAAGAAATGAACTACAGTGGTTTTTCGGTTTTATCATGGTCAAAAAAAATTTTACCGTGATAAAAACGAAATCGTGAATTTAGCGAAACGAGAAATAAATGTAATTTTTTTATCCAAAATCGTTCAGCTGCAAAATATATAAGTCGTAGCTTATATTTTTTAACTGTTTTGGTGGACTGGACAATGCTGTATTGATTTTATATTGATTTCGGAATGTTTTAAAACAAGTGTGATAAAAACGAAATTAAAATCGTGATATAATCGAACAGAAAACCATGAATTTGAGCGAGTAGTGATTAAAACGACTAGTGATAAAACCGAAACGCCACTGTATTTCGTTTTTGTTGATCATGGTTCATGATGGGTAAAATTTGAAATAAAAACTTGGGACTATTTTTTTCCAACTGTGCAGCCCAACTCAGAACGGATGAAAAGGATAAACTCCAAAGATAATGAAGACTGCAGCTCTAGGCCACCCAGTTCCCAGGAATGATTCCAGCCAACAAGAAGCTGTTGTTGTCGTTGGAGCTTGGATCAGTGGCACTGCACTCTAGATGGTGCGGGATAGGTACTCCTGGAAGGTGCCAGACTCAAGTGGTTTGTGGATTCGGAGTGTAACGAAGAGTGACAAGAAGGGTACTTGCAACGCAGTGTCATTATCTCACTCTCTGAAGGGAAGCCAATTATAAATTCAAAACGGAAATTGTAGTCTGTCTCTTGCGATGGCTATGGCGCAAATCACGACGATGAAAGATTACAGTTCGTATTCGAAGGATGTGTTAAGAGAGGGGGATGGAAAGGAAATTGAGGTGTGGTAAGAGTTGAAAATGGAACCGAATCAGTGCTAGAAATGGATAAGTTTCAAATGAACTATAAAGTAAATTGTTTAAAATAAAATTGTTATTGGTCCGGTTAACACACAGCTATTTAGCAAGGCTACATATGCGGTGGGTGCCTGGTCTTAATTTCCGGTTGGTCCTAGTATGTTTCCTTATGGAAATTTTCTTGATTTGGGTTCAGATCAGACTATCTTATATGTCTTCAACACGACATACGAATTTAAAATAATATCAATTGTTAAAGAAAGATTACAGTCTCCAGCTATGTAAGCGTCCATAGAATTCTACTAGCATATATCTTTATCATTAAATGCTTACTATGTGAAAATCGTACTTTAATAATTTTTCAAACAATTCAATTAGTCGATATCCGCTCCAAATTAATACTTCACACCCGCAAACAAGCTTGCTGATTTGGCGCCGGACCGTTCTCACAGTCCAGTCAGTTCCCTTGTCATTTTAATAATATAGGGCAATTTGACCCGTCAAGCATAAACCATCCCGCCATCGTCCCCAGCCGACCCTTATTGCGGTGATGACCGACCAAAGAACAGACAAGAATTTAATTTACACGCCAAACACTTCCCGCGAAAAGGCACAACCATTCCGATGTTCTCTTTGAAATGAAAAAAAATGCAAAACGACTATGTCACTGGACTCGGAAAACTGCGACAACGACAACGGGATGCGGTAAATCTGGTTCGGATGATAATGATCCTAGGGCTGATGCGATGGAATAGGGAATGCCACGCGCCGCTACAAGAGAGTCGAATAATTTCGCCTATTTTAGTGATGGGGGAGATTTGGGGGAGAGTTTTGCAAATTAAATAAATGACAAAGAGTGCTTTCTGACCACTTTATTGCCGCGTTCGTTGTAGAAATGAATCGCTAAAAAATTTGTGGCTTGTTGAGCAATTTGGATTTTTGGATGCATTTCGGGGAGTAGGATTCTAATTTTCATGCTCAATGAGAAAAAATACAAGGGATAGACAAAATGATGGGAACAGGCAAAATTTTCACTTTTCAAAAAGTCGTCAAATAGCTGTAATTTTTCGAAAAGTGCATACATCTAAAAATTTTACTGTAAGTTGATCAACTAGTTGTGTATCGATGGTCAAGATTTGGGAAAGATCGGGCAATTGTGCATGTAGTTAGAAAGATTCTAGAAAAAGTCACAATTATCTGATAGCCCACTTTGAACTGCTATATTTCCGGATTAATTGAACCGATTGCAATGAAATTTTGCCTGTCCCGATAATTTTGTCTATCCCCTGTATAAATGTTTAGTACACGAGTGTACTGAAAGGCTATATATTCACTCAGAAAACTTATTTTCGATAGAAGGCTCGGAGAGTTGAAACACATGTACCAATCAACTCAGTTCGACGAATAGAGATGATGTATGTATGTGTGTATGTATGTCTGTGCGAAAACAAAGTTCACCCACTTTTAAGGCACTCCCATTGGCAAATTTTACGGATTATAGCTTGAATCGAACCGGAATTTTACCGCATTGATTGCTATTTAAAATGGTTCGGATCGGTCACGGCGTTCCGGATTTATGACTATTTCAGTAATCCGGCTCCGACAGAACTGAACCAAGGAACATCAAGCAACACATCAAACTGCGGCGATTTTTATAACATTTGGCATGGCTGTCGAATTTTGTGCGAAAATAAACACTGAAGACCATAAACTCCACGATGTCTGCCCATCAGTCAAGATGGCAGCCTAATATTAAAGATGGCGGCTTCACATTCAAGATGGCGGCTAATTAATATAGTTTAGGATCTAAAGCCATGCAATATTTGGCGTATATTTGGTACGGGGAAGATGTCTGGACTCCAAAAATGACGATCAAAATATCCAAGATGGCGGTCTAAAATCCAGTATGGCGGCTCCAAATTCAAGATGGCGGGTGTTGAATGGTGTTTTAGGCTCTAAAGCCATGCTATATGGATATATCGGCACCAACATTTCAAAAGAGCGTAACTGCATTTACAACCAATCAATGCCTTCTCACAAAGCTGTGGAGCATATCCCATCCCTCGCGAGCAATCCACTAGCACAAATAGAAAGATAAAATCCTCCTCTTTCGATTAATGGATGTGAATTGCGTGAGATGAATGAAATACGACCCACAGCTCTGTGAAAAGGCATTGATTGCAAAAGCAGTTACGCCCTTTTGAAATGTTGGTGCCGAATATTTGGTATGAGGAAGATAACCGAAGTTCAAAAATGGCGACTATAATATCCAAGGTGTCGACCTGAAATTCAATATGACAGCTCCAAATTCCAGATGAATGCTGTATAATGGTGTTGCGGGTTCTAAAAGTTTTAGAAGTAAATAAAACCATACCATATGGGTATACACTAAAACACCAATTTACGCTTACCTTTTTTACGACAAACTCAATTTGCGGGGCGATTTACGCACAAATTCCCAAATAGCGCTCCCCCAATTTACGCTCCTTAGGCGTAAATTGGGGTTTTAGGTATTCGGGAACAAGTAACATGTAATACATATGATACATAGAGAGTTAGGGTAGACGGTAGGGTAGATGGCTATGTTAGAGGGTAGGGTAAAAGGTAGGGTAGAGGGTAGGGTAGAGGGTTGGGGTAGAAGGTAGGATAAAGGGTTGGGTAGAGGGTTAAGATAGACGGTAGGGTTGAGGGTTAGGGTAGAAGGTAGGGTAGAGGATTAGGTAGAGGGTTGAGGTAGAGGGTAGGTTAAAAGGTAGGGTAGATGATTAGCGTAGAGGGTAGGATAGAGGCATATTGTAGAGGGTAGAGTAGAGAGTAGGATAGCGGGTTAGGGTAGAGGGTAGGGTAGGTAGGGTAGAGGGTTATGTTAGAGGGTAGGGTAGAAGGTAGGGTAGTGGGTAGGGTAAAAGCTAGAGTAGGGGGATAAGGTAGAAGGTAGGGTAAAAGGTTAGGGTAGAGGGTTGGGTAGAAGTTAGGGCACAGAGTAGGGTAGATGGTTGGGGTAGAGGATTTTGTGAGAGGGTAGGGTAGAAGGTAGGGTAAAGGATTCAGGTAGGGAACAGGCTAGAAGGTAGGGTAGGCAGAAGGTAGGGAAAGGATAGGGTAGAGGGTTAGGATAGATGGTAGGGTAGAGTAGAGGGTAGTGTAGAGGGTACGGTAGAAGATAGAGTAGAAAGTAGGGTAGTGGATTCTGTGAGAGGGTAGGGTAGAAGCTAGGGTAGAGGGTAGGGTAGAAGGTAGAGTAGAGAGTAGGGTAGAAGGTAGGGTAGAGGGTAGGGTAGAAGGTAGGGTAGAGGGTAGGGTAGAATGTAGGGTAGAGGGTAGGGTAGAAGGTAGGGTAGAGGGTGGGGTTGAGGGTGATGGTAGGGTGGAGAGTAGCGTAGAGGGTAGAGTAAAATGTAGGGTAGAAGGTAGGGTAAAGTGTACGGTAGAGGGTAGGGTTGAGGGTTAGGGTAGTGGGTAGGTCGGGTAGAATTTAGGGTAGAGGGTTATGTTACAGGGTAGGGTAACAGGTAGGGTTAAGGGTTAGGGTAGAGGGTAGGGTAGAAGGTTGGGTAAAGGGTTATGTTACAGGGTAGTGTAAAGGTAGAATAGAGGATAGGGTTGAGGGTAAGGTTGAGGGTTAGGGTAGAGGATAGGTTAAAAGGCTGGGTAGATAGTTAGGATAGGATAGAGATAAGGTGAGAGATGAGATGAGAGATGAGATGAGAAATGAGATGAGAAATGAAATGAGAGATGAGATGAGAGATGTGATGAGAGATGAGATGAGAGATGAGATGAGATATGAGATGAGAGATGAGATGAGAGATGAGATGAGAGATGAGATGAGAGATGAGATGAGAGATGAGATGAGAGATGAGATGAGAGATGAGATGAGAGATGAGATGAGAGATGAGATGAGAGATGAGATTCAGTGATTCTCAAGCTGGAGTCACGGGTCATGCTGTTTTCGCAAGAACTTACAGGCTGAGGAGAAAGAGTTAATGTTTGTAAGATTCTGCGTCTCAAGGAGTATTTACTACAATATTCTGGTGTTGTAAACATCAAGGGTTTTCAAACTGGAGTTACGGGCCATGCGAATTCCTCAAGAATCTAAAAGGTAATGAGGATGTGAAATCGGCTTTTCAAATTATGTAGATCAAGCAGCATTATATCATACGGTTCCGTGTCATTTGGCCGAACGCCATTTGGCTGAATGCCGTTTGGCCGAACAAAATTTGGCCGAATGGGTCGTTTGGCCGAATGCAGTTTGGAGGAAAAATGAATGATGAAATAAAGTGACCATGACCATGTTTGCCGTTTCAGTATGTTTCAAAAGAACAGCTTATGATTCAAAGAAGGAAAAAACTTTATAAATGGTAGCTTCAACACCAACTAATCAATGAATATCAAAACTAGAAAGAATAGCATATGATTGAAAGAAGTCGGTATTCGTGTCAGAGATACTGACCCTTGATATGATCAATCCGTAAAACATTTTCTCTTCTTCCTAGCACTTTCGGTTCTTGAGCTATTCACGTGGCCCGTGACCATAGATTGAAAACCACTGATCTTTGCAATACAACTGCATTGTGATAAGTACATACTCCCTGAAGTGCAGAATGCGAAAAACCTTTTCACTTTATCCTCTCACCTTTGGCTCTTGAGAAATTCGCTTGGGCCATGACAGTAGGTTGGGAACCACTGAACTTAGCAAAACTGCTAAATTATTGATTGTAATTAAATAACTTATAACCTTTTTACAGGTTAGGAACTTTGTCATGTCGATCTTCACAAACTAATTATAAAACTGAAAAAAAAACACTTCCCCGATTTACGCACTAATTCCCAAATAGTGATCCCTTCTTTTGAGCGTAAATTGGGGTTTTAGTGTATTTGGTATGAGGAAGAAGTCTGGACTGCAAAAATATTGATCAGAATATACAAGATACCCGAGCAAAGTCTAACAACAAAATGATAGCAAATCGAAAACACGATTTGTAATCAGCAGCAAATTGATATCATATTTTGATATCATATTGACTTGATAAATTTCGATTTCAAATTTTGATATCGTTTTGCTGTCATTTAAAATAATTACAAATGTTTAAGTTTTTAAGTCATTTCAACACTTCTAGGCGACCTTGTATACAGCCTCTAATGATATACCATTAGTGCAATTAACGTATTGCATTTAGGTTTCCATATTATTCGAAAAAACTCTTAATTTAACGATTTTTCCATTTTTTCGCACTGACATCAAAAACAGCAATCAATTTGCCATCACTGATAGCAGGAATTGTTTTCAACTTGCTCTCACAGGAACGTTTTTCTGCTCTCATTTTTGATGTTTTAACCGTTAAAACGACCAAAACGACATCAACCTGAGTAATCATAATTTGCAATATCACAACATTAAAATTAGTTTTCGACTTGCTGTCAGACTCTGCTCGGGTAGCGGTCTAAAATCCAATATGGCGGCTACAAGTCCAAGATGGCAGCTGTTTAATTGTGTTTTAGGCTCTAAAACTATGAAATATGGGTATTTGGTATGGGAAAAAGTCTGGACTTCAAGATGGCTGCTCAAAATGCAACATGGCGGCTGTTTTATGGATTTTTAGGCTCTAAAACTATGAATTATGAGTAAATTTGGTAAAGGAAAGATTTCTGGAATCCAAAAATGGCGACCAGAATATACAAGATGGCAGTCTACAATTCGGGATGCCTGCTTAAAATTCAACATAGTGGCTGATTAATGGAAGTTTAGGCCTTTTTTATAGAATGAGAAAATCTGCAACAGATACCCAAGCGGTGGTTCCTCGGGTGATGTGGGGATCGACCAAGGGATCGACCCACTAAAAACTCTAAAACTATGCAATATGTGTATATTTGGTATGGAGAAGATATCTGGAGTCCAAAACTGATGATTAAAATAGCCATAATGGTGGTCTAAAATCCAATATGGCGGCTATAAAGGATGAGGAAGATGACTGGAGTTGGAAAATGACGACCAGAATATCCAAGATGGCGGCTCCAAATTCCAGATGGCGGCTGTTTATTGGAGATTTAGGCTCTATAATCATGAAAAATTGGTATATTTTATGTAGAAGTTGTACGGAATCCAAGAATGGCTACTGGAATATCCAGGATGGCGATTCAAAATCTAAGATGGCGTCCGAAAATTCAATATGGCGGCTGTTCAATGGTGTTCAAAGCAATAAATCATTCAATATGGGTATATTTGACATGGGATGGGAAGGAGTTCCAGAGTCCAGGCGGATTAATTAGGGAGTTTTTCTCTGAAAATCCAGCTTTAAACCAATTGTATGAACTTCAACCAGTTGTGTCATCGAAGAAATTTTAAAGCTTGCCGTGATACCTTATGTGATGCGGTCTCCTAATAAAATTCGGAGAAAGTACATAAATATTCATGTAGTAGACCTCCGACCAACCACAATTTTCCACCAACAGGGCATAAATATAGAAAAAGTCGCCTCCAGCAACCAGCAGCGTACGTTTTGCCGTCAAGTGAATATACCTCAAATTGCTCAGCAGCAGTCATGTCATCTTATAATCTCCTTGACGGCCACTAACAAGAAGCCATGTCTCTATAGAAATTCTCAAACAATTCTTCCCCCATTCGTGTGCCCAGCCGAGCCATCACCGTCCTTCTTTGTCGTCGTCGTCGCTCTTTTGGAAAACATGGTCCACTCATTTGTAATTCTGAGCTTTGAGCTTTTGTGCAGGAGGCAACAATCTTGACTGCCTTTTTTGCACCTAATCTTCCACCCACACTACTGCTACTACTAGTAGGAACGGGCGACTGTGGGTTCGTTCATCACGCTTTTGTGCAGGTACCAGCAGCGAGGTTGCGGAATCCGGAGGAAGCGTGATGGCATGATCGTAAAGTCTTCTGAAGTATATTAAAAGAGGACTTATGGTTGGCTTTTCTTTTTTTTGCCTTGTGGGAAGCATCCATCTAGCACCCACACTAATAACGTGATATGGCTATAGTGCCCCTGGGGAGCACTTTTTTCCTAATTTTCTGATTCTTGTTTGGCTTTTCAGGCAACAACAATGGAACGCATGGAGAATCCGTTTTAACAATAGCACGCATGGCTAGCTGCAGAGTAGACAGGGTTGTGTAGAACATTGTAAAAAACACTGTGAAGAGCACGTTCCGGTAGTTTGGGGTGTTCAGTTCACATACCATATGAGTTTCCCCCCTGAGATTAAAAATTGTGTTTTTTTATTCCAAGAACTTATGTGTATACGGAACTTTTCGCACCCTTGCAGTATTCTGTAGGCATACCAGATATGTCCATCCCACTACCATAAATAATTTCGTCTCAATGCCATATTGTTAAGCGATAATCATAACTCTTCCGAACATCATCATCAAACACAATGCTCTGATAGAATCACCCTCAACCGACCAATTTTCAGCAACTACCGATTCAAAACTCATCCATCTGCTCCCGCTTCAATCTCGTTAGTCCAGGTCCAATACGTTCCTCAGTGGCTTTCAGTATCTTCCAAAGAACAGAGAACGATGAGACCGGAAACTCAAAATCCCATGTCAATGATTTTAATAAAGCTAACATGTTTCTTCTGGACGACCCAAGCTGCCTGCCAGGGCAATCACCATGCCTCTCGCTCCCCCCCCCCCCCCCCGGGTGACCCACATCCCAGCAGGACGAAACCCATCTCAATTTGATGAATATGTGCTCCCCATTCAGGAGCTAATGCAACTTCAGTATGTGTATAGAGACAGTAGACGTCCGAAATACAGGAATAACAAAGGCCAACGCCCATCCCCGTCCCCGTCCACCGGAAATGCCGACCCTGGGTATTTCGTTATAGTTTCTGTAAAATAATTTTACGCCCATTGCACTAATCCTCAATCTTCCGTGCATACGTTACGTTGGTTCGTTGCGTTGTGTTGACTGGCAGGCATACGGCCGATGGCTGGATGCAGCAATGCTGCTGGGAATCAAGAATCCATCATAAACCGACACATTCGACGTAACGTTGTCGTTGCAGTGGCAAAACATGACCACATGCTGTAGGTATGAGTGCCTAACTACATATGCTATGGAGAAAGGATGACATTTTGGCAGGTTATCACATTGTTTTTCAGAATTGACGGAACGAAAGTTTTTGGTTGCATGTTCTAAATAGGATTATTCTAAAAGTTCGTTTCGACAGAGTAGCAGAACTGGAGGATTGGTGTCAATCGTTCATCCTACACGAAATGTGTGCATCGAAAGATACCTTACCTTACCGAGCAGGCTCAGGCCGGGGTGGCCTCTGCTGTACATAGTAGCCGTCTCCATTCCACTCGGTCCATGGCTGTTTGTCTCCAGTTCCGCACTCTGGCGTAGGGTCCGCAGATCGTCCTCCACTTGGTCGACCCACCTAGCTCGCTGCGCTCCACGTCTTCTTGTACCGGTCGGATGACTCTCGAGAACCATTTTAGTCGGGTTGCTATCCGACATCCTGATGACGTGACCCGCCCACCGTAGCCTCCCGATTTTCGCGGTATGGACGATGGTTGGTTCTCCCAGCAGCTGATGCAGCTCGTGGTTCATTCGCCTTCTCCAAGTCCCGTCTTCCATCTGCACTCCGCCGTAGATGGTACGCAACACCTTCCTTTCGAAAACTCCAAGGGCGCGTTGGTCCTCTGCACGTAGGGTCCATGTTTCGTGCCCATAGAGGACGACCGGTCTAATCAACGTTTTGTAGATGGTTAACTTCATGTTACGGCGAACTTTATTCGTTCGTAGAGTTCTGCGGAGTCCAAAGTGGGCACGATTTCCTGCCAAAATGCGCCTCTGAATTTCTCTGCTGGTGTCGTTGTCGGCGGTCACCAGTGAGCCCAAATACACGAATTCTTCAACTGCCTCGATTTCATCACCGTCGATATAAATTCGGGGTGGCGGGCGCGCTGATTCCTTTCTGGAGCCCTTTGCCATCATGTACTTTGTCTTTGACACATTAATGACTAATCCGATTCGTCTGGCTTCACTCTTTAGTCGAATGTACGTTTCCGCCATCGTCTCAAAATTACGAGCAATAATATCAATATCATCAGCGAAACCAAGCAGCTGAACGAACTTCGTGAAAATCGTTCCACTCGTGTTTATCCCCACTCTCCTAATTACACCCTCTATAGCAATTTTGAACAGCAAGCACGGAACACTATCACCTTGCCGTAACCCTCTGCGAGATTTGATGGGACTCGAGAGTGTCTCTGGTACTCGAACTACGCACATCACTCGATCCATCGTCGCCTTGATCAATCGTATCAGTTTATCCGGGAATTCGCATTCGTGCATAATCTGCCATAGCTGTTCTCGATCGATTGTATCATACGCCGATTTGAAATCGATGAACAAGTGATGTGTGGGCACGCTGTATTCGCGGCATTTCTGCAACACCTGGCGGATGGCAAACATCTGGTCCGTTGTTGCGCGTTCACCCATAAATCCTGCCTGATATTGCCCCCCGAACTCACTTGCAATCGGTGATACACCTTGGCTGTGGACTCATAACAATACATGTGTTGTATGTCTAGAAAAGAGGAAGAGAGAAAGTAGATAGAAAGATACAAAGCAGGAAAGGAACAGGCAAGGATCGAACCCACGACTTACTGTATGTGAATCAGAAGCGTTAGCCACTAGACCACCAAGCCCTTCAAATTTCTTTATTTCTTAACTTAAGGTTTTCTGAAGAAATCTGTGGATGATTTCCTGAACGAATTCTCGTATGGATTTCTGAAAGTATCTATGCAGGATCTTCGTCATAGTCGCTTTTGTAGTTGAATTTCGGATAAATTTCAGAAGGATCTTCTACAGGAAATTCTGAAATTTCTGAAATATTTCAAAAGATTTTGAATAAGAATTTCAGAAGGAACCCGTGTAGGACTTTCGGAAAGAAATTCTTGGAAAAATTTCTAAGGAAATTCATGGAGAAATTTGAAGAGGAATCCACCAAAGGCTTTATAATGGAGTTCTTAAATTAATTTCAGGAATAACCTATAGAAAACCGGGAGAAACTTTTAAAGAAAATTATGAAATTACTCAACGAAACCCTAACGAAATTCGTGAACCAATTCTTAGAGAAATCTTCGAAATATTTCAGGGGAAATTTCTTTAAAATTCACTGGCAGTTTTTTATAGGAATCGCCGGAAGTGTTTCTTAAGAAATACTTGGATACCGTCGTGCGGGGCTACTTTTGAAATGCGGGGCTACTTTGGACACTCATGAATATGGATTTTTTTTAAATCGAAATATGGTTCAAATCAATTTGATGTCTTCGGGACTATTATAAAGCAATATTTTCCCGTTCATTTGGCCGAAATTGTTTTTCAAACAGAGCCTTTATTGCTTTTCAGGACGAGAAAATACACCGAATCAACCAACAAAAAATATACAACGCATCAGAACATTTGCTCTGTAGGTATTGTTTCAACAGTTCATAAATTGCAAAGGGTTGATCAATTCATTCAAAATGTATCAACGTAGCATATACAATCGAATATTTCTATCTTTATACATTATAAATAACCGTTTCACCTAAATAAATGATTAATGGTCCCTTTTTTAAAGCTGTCCATATTACAATATCATGGTGTTCATAATACCTAAGGCAGCACATACCTATCTAAAAACGCATATATTTATTGAAATCATACTTCAGTATTGGTACAAAGTAATATTCTTAATAACTCTGGGATTTTTAATGCTGTTTTGTCATACTTTAAAATTTCTTTATATTAACCTCACACGGTAACCTATAACGGCAATGCACTGTTATAAAAGGCATTGGTTGACTTCTCAGAATCAAAAATATTTATTATATTAATTGCTTCAATAATAATGCATCGATCCAACTAATGAAAATTTATGAAAAGCTGTTTATTTATTTGATAAATTGTATTGGTATTAGGAATGTCCAAAGTAGCCCCCATCCGGCTCTATAGGAGATGTTTTTGATTGGTGTATGAACAACTTTTTTGTTTATTGATGGATTTAGTTCAAATTTTGTATACATCCTACATACATACCCACGTTTATTATGTGTAAAAATTGTGGAAATCCATTCACTACTCTGGGAGTTATGATGTCATAAAGTTGAAAAACCATGAAAAAGTGTAAAAAGAAGCCCCGCACGACGGTATTTTGTTAGTGGAATCATTGAAGGAAGTTCTGTATATAACTATGTATATAACCATAAAGACAATAGTGGAGCCTCGTAGCTGAGTGGTTAGGGTCACCAAGCTTCTAATCGCACCATGCTGTTGGGTGACTTTTGATTCCCGCTCTGGGCGATGAAACTTTTCGTGAGAATAGTTTTCCGTATTTACTGATGACTGGTGCATACTCCACACTTATCACAGAAGAGTCACATCGGCACAGGTTTTTGTTGCGCATAAGTCATTGTGACTTACTCCTAGCAAGTTAGTATTTATTTGTTAGAAGTGAGTTACAGTGACTTATGCGCAACAAAAACCTGCGCTGCCGTTACTCTTCTGTAACAAGTGTGTTACTTGGGAAGTTTCGTTCAGTCTGTACAGCCTATAGCTTGGAGTCTCTAGTTAACCTAGTGGTTAAGGCTATGGATCGCCAATCTGGAGACGGCGGGTTCGATTCCCGTTCCGGTCGGAGAAATTTTCTCGACTCCCTGGGCATAATGTATTATTATCCTTGCCTTATAATATACAACTGCAGGAATTAAACGGCTACGCAGTCTTCAATACGGAAAACGAAGTTTATTGTTTGCCCGACGTTTCGACACTGGGGTTTTGTGTCATCTGACACAAAACCCCAGTGTCGAAACGTCGGGCAAACAATAAACTTCGTTTTCCGTATTGAAGACTGCGTAGCCGTTTAATTCCTGCAGTAAACTTCTCAGTCGATCCGCCAAGAGATAATATACAACTTCATGCAATAGTAAAGAAAGCCCTTCAGTTCAATAACTGTAGAAGTACTCATAGAACACTTAGTTGAAGAGAGGCAGACCAAGTTCCAGAGGGATCGTAGAAGCCTACAGCTGAAGACAGTGTCCGTATCTAGTAATATATTTACGATGCGAAAGGGGAAACTTTTCTTACACATCTGTTGGCGCTAAAATTTAGAATAGAGTAACGTTGAACATTATCGGCATGTTTGTTCATTTCGTCATGAGGGGCTTGTAGAGTAGTGGAAACGCGTCTATTCTCAGTTCGGTTTAGATTACAAGTGACGTTTATTTATGTACTTTGCTTTTCATAACATTCGCAGCCTACTACAGGGCTTTTGTCGGCTAAATTTCCTAATGCTTGGTCGTATAATTTAGCTAGGTTGGGAAGGATTTGAGACCAATTCTAAGCTCAACAGCTTTTAAAAACCCCACCCACACTGACTGAAATCACCGAAGACCTGCAAAGCCGACCATCTCGCCAGCCATACCCACACCACCCACAATGATCGAAATCACCCAAAGCCGACCTTCTTGACAGCTTCCCAACCCACCAATCGCAGCCACACCACCCGCACTGACCGAAATCATCGAGGACAATCAGAGCCGACCGGATCACAATCCATCCAACCTGCTACCCAACGAATCCACACCAATCGAATCACCAATCGCCTCAAATCAGATGCAACAACAAACCGGACCACTCTGCCACCATCCAAATGCATCTTCTGATGTGAATCATGCGAACCAAACACCATCTCCACATAACGTTATCTCCAATCACTCCAGCACCACAAATCCTGTAGCAGAACAACCTGACACGACAAATAGTTTAAAAACATATAGGGCAATACCGTACATACCTTCACTTTCCCAGAAAATTATAAAAATATTAGCCAAAGATTATCCCAACTTGGCAATAACAACAAAACAAAACCGAGTAGTCAAAAGCCTCCACACACTAGTCAAGCATCCAGTTAACAGATATGATGTTAGTAATGCAATATACAGAATACCATGTAGTAACTGTGAATGTTGCTACATCGGCATGATCACAAGCACACTACGAAAAAGACTAGCAGGGCACCGATCGAATGTAAATAGGTTAGATAAACTGGATAAATGATTACAATACTAACACAGAAATAGCCAAGACATCACTGATAGAAACAACCACAGTACTAACAAAGATTTTTAAGTACAAGATAACCCACTCTTGCTTTTTTCCATACAATCAATCGACGAACACATTCGTTCGACAACAGCGCTTTCTTGCGCCAGGAAATCGAACTATTTGAACAACGATAATCAAAGCAGCTGTTGTGTTTCGCTGCGTCGTAAATGTCATTGGAATGAGTTGCTGGTCGGCCCTCATGGTGTGTTTGGGAGTAAACTCGGTTTTTTTTTTTTTCATACCGCTCAATGCACCTGCATAAGTCCTCATGAAGTCCTGACAGATTCCAGATTATAATGGTTATCAAACGGTCCATAAACCAAAAGTGTCGTGTCTTTCTTGCCTTTCTGAGTTGTAACGACGAAATTCGCTTTATGTCGTCCCGCGAATCAGAAAGTAAATGAGGGACCTAGTACTTTAGTCCCGAGAAACACGTCGTAATATGAGCAGCAAATTAAAAAAAAAACTAAGATATTTTCGCAGTAAATATCAAACCTAGAGAAATGCCGTTATGAGTCTCGGTTGGGTGGGAACTCGTTCAGGTTTTGGTGCTTGGTGTGAGCACTTACGTTACATAATAGTAAATTAAATTACAGAATAAAGTGGTCAGGGTCCCATGTAACGTTGGTGTTGTTGAAAACAGTTATACCCTAAGCAATTTCTTCTAGGATGTTTTTGCAGGGACCGGTGGAAATGGCGTTGGGATTGAGTTGCTGCCTGTGGTGTTGAGATGGCGTCCACACTAAAACCGCATCATGGTATAAATGCTACTCGTACTCGAGCTTGATGAGCGCATTGTTGCAGTACCTACCGTGGACTCACATAAAGAATTGCATCCACAAAATTTCACAATTTTGGACGTGGAACCTTAAGCACCGAAGAATGACGTCTGGTGTTCGTCCAAAACTTTCCTTGTTTATCTTTTTTATTCTTCAATCAAAGCCACCTGCGGCTTTGCGGCAATAAATTAGTTCGACCGCGAGTCAACTGTGTCGCTGCTATCGGTAAAATGCGTTCGCCAGTTCAGCGCTAGAGTGGGTCATATTCTTTATTTATTATATTTGGTACTAATACAACATTGTATAGAACAAGATCACCGATTCGATTTAGAACACAAACAAATTATTGACCATAGCTATAAACAATCCACACTTCAATTTTTAGAGATGTGTCACATCACGAACACCGACAACACAGTTAATAAACGAACCGACATAGACAGGCTGAGTACGACATACGCAGCAGTGTTGCACGACATAAAAAGCAGAATGGAGCGTAAGACACCGAGAAACGATATCATAGATGAGAGGGAATCAATAACACCGATAGGGCACGTTAGCCAGTCCGTAGGATAGAAGAAAGAAGGACTAGAAATTAGAAAGATTGCGCCATTGAGCAGTACAAGTTGTGCGGGAAAAATTAGAAATTTCAAAGTGTAAGATTTTTAATAAGTAACATTAAATTTTCCTACTTTATAACAAACTTGACCCTTACAGCATGTACCAAAAACCACTAAACCCGACAGTTATAGTTAGACCAAACATAGGACAAATAACGATACAAATATTGTAAGTTAAAACAATTAGACATAAACACAAACAATTAGAATACATACCCCCTGAGGAAGACACAATCCCCGTGTCGAAACGTCGTTTGTTCAATAAATGACTGCGTAGCCAAACATAATCAATTCCACCAAATCAGTCGATTTATCATCAGTTTGTTAAAGATAGGAAAGAGACACTAACGAAATGCACTAACGAACCTGCCTCATCCGTACATCCGCGTACAGGAGTGTTTGTTTACTCTCTGTTGAGTCAGTTGGCACTTTCACCAATACACATATGTACATTGTGAGTCGATCCTTAAAAGAGGGTCAGTGTCAGCTGCTCTCAGGGGGAAAGAGAGTGCCAGGGCTAGGATCGAACCCATGACCATTCCGCCACGGGCCGCGGCAAGATATTTTCTTATATGTATGTAAGCACAAAACATGAAAATAATAATACATAGGGTGACATTGGGTTTTATCGAAAGGTTCGTACTCGTCGTCATGGCAGGTTTTTGTCGTCCAAATTTCCTGAAACTTGGACGTACATACAGTGATAGACATTCGTTTAGCCGAGACCAAAAAAAGTGTCAGGAAACTCATACAAAACATTTTATGATAAAACTTTTTTATCGTAGTGATAGTATATCTAGTACTGTTTTATAAAAATATGATACATTAAACTTAAAAATACACTGAAACAAAACCGAGGGTAAAAACCCTTCAAATGTCATTTTTTGCCTAGACATTCGTTTAGCCGAGGTAAATGAAAAATTGGTTTTCAATAGATTTTTTGCAATTTCGTGAGTATATTTCGAGGATATACCCCAAGGCATTTAGTTTATGACGTGTTAGCAAGATAATTGACCTTAAAAGTATATTTATTTTTGAAATTCAGAGAAATATTATAAAAAAAAATTCCCGATAAGGAGAAGCGACGATAAACAAATTTATTTAAGAAAAATGATTTCTGTAAACACTCAAACATAAGCTAGATTAGCAGTTTCGAAAATATGTCACAGAATTGTTGTTAGAAATGTTCAAAATATTGTATAAAATGTCATGAAAAAATAAGTATATTGGTTTTTGGTTGGTTAAACTTTAAAATGGGATTAATAAAAGCTAAAATAAATAGTTCTGTATTGAAATAAAGACGTGCCCTAATGCTTGTAGAGTATACCTGTTTGATACTAGCATTACTAAATGAGTTAGAAGACTGCAAAGTGAAAGAACTGCAAGAAGTGTCAGATTTTTTGTACCCTGTTTATTCAAAAGCAGATGCTCATACAAAAATGTAAGATATGGTCAAACAATTGGCTTATTCCATTCAATCTGAAGAAATATATTATAAATGAGTCTAAGTTGTGAACTACATTCATTTTTAACATGATTTATTTGAAAAGAATGACTAAATTTTGAAACAAGTAGTTCATGCTAGAAACTTGAATACTTTGGGTGCCATTTTCCGAAATATGAGCCATCCAATGTATGTTCTTTCAGCCAGAATACAGTCTAGAAGATATTGGGAGCTATTAGAAGACGTAAGAGTAGTACACGCTACGATTTATGCAAGTGAAACCATCATATTTCATCAAAACAATACTTAAATACGTGATTTTTTTTATTGTTTGCGTTATTTTTTCCTGTTAAAAATATTGTTTTTCGTAAATTTTCAACCTGATTTGGTCATGAAACATTCATTAGATTCTTTTGAAACATTTCCGATAAAAATAACTACATCAAATCTCAATTTGGAAACATTTACAATATTATGACATATTTATATGAGATGCATGCAAAATTAATATGGCAACACTTCCAAAAACGATCTAATTCATGGTTTACAAGCCAATCTAAAATGCAGATCACCATGCAAAATGACTTTGTTGGATGTTTTTCAAAATTTGATAGTTTTTTTATTGTTGGATTCTTAAAATTGTACAATTCGGCTAAACGAATGTCTAGGCAAAAAATGACATTTGAATTGTTTTTACCCTCGTTTTTGTTTCAGTGTATATGTAAGTGTGTTGTATCACATTTTTATAAAACCGTACTAGATATACTATCACTACGATAAAAAAGTTTTATCATAAAATCATTTGTATGAGTTTCCTGACACTTTTTTGAAAATTTTTTAGCTTCGGCTAAACGAATGTCTATCACTGTATAGTTCAACTTGGTTGGGAAGGATTTGAGGAAAAGTTTGAGTTCAACAGGTTCCACAACCCCCTTGACAAAGAGAATAAAATGGCCGAAACTAAGAAATTCCTCCATGTAGGATAATATTTCTAGATTTGCAAGGGCGCTTATATTGGGAGTTGAAACTTTTTTTTATATCTCAAGAGCTGGGGACTCAGTAGCTTGGAGTAACATCGATGACATCACTGATTATGAGACGACAAGAAGCGTGTTGGTCCTCACAAATTCCTACCTCCTCCTAGCTTCCAGTCAGGATATCAATACACAGAAATTTAAATGTTTATGACAATATTTTCAATTTGGCGAAAGCATTTGAAGCTAATGCCTCTATTGCTAGCTTTTGTCGAAAATGCCATCCTTATAGCAAATCAGGATTTTCAATATACAAGAACTTTAACGTGCACCAACGCCAACTAATGGATGATTTTGGAACTAAAAGCACCACAGTTGGTTACCATGCTATCTAATGGACTTAGCGAGCGTCCATAAATGACTTAGCATTTGGGGGGGGGAGTGGGAGTCTGAAATTGTGTGACGAGCCATATAGTAGGTATGGGAAAATATGCTACAAAGGGGATGGAGAGTAAAAACCGGTCAAAAATGCTACGTCATTTATGGATGCTCCCTCACGCTGCATTAAACAAGATGCATCGGCTCAAAATATGACAGACACAAGAGTTTGCTTTTGAGACAAAAACAAGATTTCGCTAGAGTGTATACATTGTTATTGATGCTTGCTTCATTCATTCAAATAAGTTTCGAAGTGCTGTCTTTATCAAGCAGCCACCATTGTATTATCTGTCAGCAGCAATCTCAAATCTCATGGTTGAGTTGTTTCACGCGCGATTCTTGACTCGCCAAAATCACCGCCGAAAAAATCATGCATGAGTTAACTCATAATTTCACTCATTGCTTTATTTCTTAGTGTTCTTAATATTAAAATCGAAGCTTTTAGGATTGTATGATAGAACAAAAGCAAATTCAGTGTACAACAACATTAAATGCCGTTTAAATTGACTTGGATTCGTTTTACAAGCCAACGAGATTTCAGCGCTTGATTCGTGAGAGCGAGACTTTGCATGCAATTCTCGCGCGTGAGAAAACGATTCAGAATCGCGCGCGAGTTTTCTCACGCAGGAGCGGTTCATGAGTGTGCTTTGAGTGTGAGTTTACCAACAATGGTCAGCAGCAAGTTTTCATCTCGATTATTGCACATTTTTTAAATCATTAATGGACAACCGTCTACCCTCATTCGTTTGACCGCATGTAATCTGAACACTTTTTAGTTTGACCCCCTCTAATCTGCACATCGTTCAAACCAAAAATGATTCAAACGTCATTCTGTTAATGGAACGGTGTGAAATGGAACGCAGAACCAAAACAAAACACCAAATCAGGTTGCCAGTTGTGTGTTTTTCGATGCTAACAGAGTTGCTAGATGTTCAAATTAAAAATGAACCCCGTTGGTTTGCATGAGGTGCCGTTCAAACGAACGGGGGTAGACGGTAAATAAATATTAGTTAGAACCACCAGCTTGTTACAATCTATGTTGAACCCATCATTCAGAAGGTGACAAAAGCTGAAAGAATATGGCATGTCGTGTTGCAAGAATGCCGGACAACAACCCATACAAAGTTGGTATTCGCTACTGAACCGGTAGGCTCAAGTAGCCGTGAAACGCAAAGAGTACGAAGAGCGTCGCCGAGGATGAAGATTGACTGCCACAAATCGAGTATTATGGAGTACTTATTGCTTATAATGTGTTAGCCTAAATGTGATGTTGTGCAAGTCAATATATGTAAGACTTCCAACCTCAGTCGTTTCCCTAAAACATCATCATACATAACGAAATTGGTTGACTACGAAAACAAAACAAGCCTTCAAGTCAAACCGCTCCATTTCACTTGATAGCTTTTACATCCTCTGTTTTCATCCTATATTGCGAGCAAATTAATACAATATCCGTAGTAATTTTTTAATGAGAATCCACAATTTAATCCAAATTAATTTCCATCTGATCTTCTACCGTCTTCCATCGTGCAGCTGCACTAGCTACACCATGTTGGCTGTCAAATCCGGCTCCGAAAACAATCCCACAGAACGAGCGCCCGTAAACCATCATCATCACAACATGGTAGCCCCAACTATCAACGACCAAAAATGTGATAGGTACGTGACTATTAAGTCTACCGAATGGGGCCCCCGGAATCGACTTATCCCACCGACATCGACGATGGCGACGGCCGGATATTGTTTGCCAGTCAGATTTCCGACCTCCCTCTACTCCTGCTGATGGTGGTTTCCGTTCGACAACCAACAACTATCATA
The DNA here is from genome assembly GCF_035046485.1 of Aedes albopictus. Classification (NCBI taxonomy): domain Eukaryota; kingdom Metazoa; phylum Arthropoda; class Insecta; order Diptera; family Culicidae; genus Aedes; species Aedes albopictus. Next base: position 476,372,226 of record NC_085137.1, on the reverse strand, counting down.
CACTGTCTGCCTGCCTGCCATATAACATAACCTAAATCGCAGTGCGGTGAGGATGCGCTCGTTAGCCTACACATAGATGCTTTTGCTAATCCCTCCACCGACGACGGCGACGTCCGGAACGGGCCCTCGCTTTTCCCGAGCAAGAGACTTCATAATTGATTTATGCTTGAAAATGATGAAATTGTTGCCGTTTTCCGAGCCTCGGTTGGTTGGAACGACGACGACGACGACGATCCGCTCAAGGAGGATGTACTCAATCACCGGAGCGCAATCGAAGGGTAATGGTGGGCTGGGCTTCGCCTCATCCTGGTAGAAAGCGGAACTGCGCTAACTGACCTGGATTGAGAGACTAATCGAAAATATGAAATCTTTATAATTTCGCCGGCGAACGGAAGAGGTACGGAAAACAATTCGCCCGGGTAATTGATCTTCTTGGATGGTGGGTGGGTTGCAGGGTGCAAGAAAGTATTCAGTATTCATAGGGTTGATGAACTAGCTTCCAGCGAGTGTCGGTCGTCCGCCGCCCGCCGTGACTATAATTCAATATTCTGTATGGATTATTATTAGCGAACACGGTTGATGAGAAATTAAACTTATATCCCCCTTATGGCGTAACCGAGGAAGGTGACTTCCGTGGAAGTGAGTCTCGAAATAATGAAATCTGCTGTCAGCACACATTCGAACACACAAACTGAAGAGTTGTTGTGGGGTTGAAATAATTAAATTTGAGTTGACGACAGACTCCTTGAGGATATCGAGAAATGAGGGTAGCAAGGATTGATTTTGGCTTCTGAGTCGTGGGGGAAGGTCCTTGTTTTGATCTCCGACTAGATGGACAAAACAAAATTATTACACGTTGTGTTATTTTGTTACAATGATTTTTGTAACAACGGTTGTTATAAAACATGTACTGTAAGTAGTCAAAATAACAAAAATTCTAACAAAAGTCGTTCCTCTTTAAATAAAAATATAACAAATTGAGAAATAATCATAACAAGATTATATCAAATTTTGTTAGACTTAACATGCGAAATCATAAAAAAAATATAACAAGTTTTGTTACATATTTCAGAAAAAATTTGTTACAAGTTTTGTTATAAATCTTTTGGCTCGGGTGACCAAAATAACAAAAGTTATCAACCTTTTTCGGGACAACATAAAAAATCTTGCAAATTCTGAAATAATTTTGATATATAAATTATAACAAAAGTTGCAGTAAACGTGTTACGAAATTATGTTAGAGGCAATAATATTATAATGCATAATATAAGAAATGTTGTTATACATGTGTGTGAATAAATAAAAAAAGTTTTGTTATAATTTTGTTTCCAAAATAATAACAAATTTTGATACGATTTTGTTATGATAATTCACCTATAAAAATTCTTAGAACAAAATTATATCAACTACTGTTATTTCTAACAACGGTTGTTGTAATTTTGTTATTATCTTGTCAGGTGCTTCTGGTCGTGTTGGTTTCCTTTAGAATTTTCACCGAAGTATGGAAGAGATTACCCCACAAATTAATTCAATGAATTAATATTTTTTTTATGAAACCTTTCCTAGATTCCTTCAGAAAATCATCTAGGAAATTCTTTTGCAAAGTTTAGAAATTCCTTCCAATTTTTGTTTTAGAGGATCCTCTTTCAATTTATTCAGCTTTCCTAGGAAAGCTTTTATGGGTTTCCTTTCAAAAAACATCTATAGATTTTTCGTGGAAACTCCAACAAAAATGCTTCCAGAAAATCATTTATGACTTTCTTTAGGACAATTTAAGGTTCCTCCAGATTTTTTTAGAATCTCTTCACAGATTTCCACGGAAATTCTTTAATAAGTGTCTCTGGAGATTCTATAAAAAAAACCTGTAAGATTCGATCTAAAATTCTACTAAGCTTTCTCTAAGAAACTCCTCCATCGTTATTTTCATAAATTCTTCCAGGGATTCTTTAAGTAATTTCTCCAGGGTATTGCACCATGCATTTCTCCAGAAAGGGAAGGACGATTTTCATGGATTCTTTCTAAAGTTTCACCAGGAATTAAAAAAATTCCTGGGGATTTGTTCAAAAATGACATCGGAAATTTCTCCAGGGATTCCTTCAGAATTTTCCAGAGTGATTTTTTTTAGAAATTGTTTCAAAGATTCTTCAACAAATTCTCCCAGTGGTTTCTTCAGAAAATTGTTTAAATATTCTTTCAGAAATTTGTTCAACTATTTCTCCAGGAAGTTCACCAGGGGCTTCTCTAGAGATTCCATTGAAAATTTCCGCATGAATGTTTTCAGGAATTTCTACCTGGATTCATCCAAGAAATCCTGCACGAATTCCTTCAGAGATTCTTGTATAATTTCTTTCAGTGTTTCAGGCAGGAGCTTTGCCTACAGGTGCTCATACTTAGATACCTTGAGGATTTCATTTCAATTTAACCCTTATGTGGCCGGCAGGGTACCCGGGTACCCAGCACCCATTTAAAATACACGGTGTAGTAAAAAGCAAAAAGTTTGCCGGCCACATAACGGTTAACCGACACTTCCTCCAAAGACAACTTCAATAACTTCAGAATAGATTCTTTAGGGGCTGTCCATAAACCACGTAGTCATGAGGGGGGGGGGGGGTTCGGCCAATGACCATTTTGTATGGACGAATAAAAAAATTTGTATGGACTAATGACCACGCGGGGGGGAGGGGGGTGGGGTTGAGAAGTCCCAAAAAATGACCACGTGGTTTTTGGACAGCCCCTTAAAACATTCTTTAAGAATTTTTTTCTAGGAATTTCTACGGAAATTTCTTTAGAAGAGTCTTTCAATGAAGCTACAGGATTTTGTTTTTATTTTCACAGATTTCCTCAAGAATACTATCAGAAAACCCTACAAGAATTTTATTGTAGGATGTCTCATAAAGCTTTCCTAGAAACTTCTCAATATTTTTGTTTTTCAAGAAACTATACCAAAGAGTTCTTCAGATATTTTCAAGGGAGTTCTTAAAAACATTCTGGGAATTCTTCATCTATTTCTCCAGAGATTTATTAAAATATACTTCCTAAGATTTCTGCAAGGATTATTGAAGATTTCTTCAGAAATGTTTAAGGGGTTCTTTCGGAAATTCCTGCTGGCATTACTTATGCAATTTTTGAGGTGATATTTTTATCTCCAGCATCTTTTTCAGAATATGAGCCATTTCTTTAGCAATTTCCTTAAGGGAATTCTTCAAAAGTTCTTCCATGGAGTTTAGAAATTCTTCTATTTTTTTTACAAATCTTACAAGAATTCGAAACTTCTTCACAGCGTCTCGACAAGATTTTTCTGGGAAATTCATCCAGTGATTCCTAGAAATTGCTTTTGCGGTAACAATATAAATATCTTTTGGGATGTTTCAGCATTTATTTTTTTATTTTTTTTTTGCAGATATTCCTCCAGGGATTTTTCAGAAGTTTTTCTAAAAATTTCTCAAAAACTACTGTAGAATTCTCAAAGAAATCCCTGAAGAAATATTTAAAAAGTTCTGGAAGATTGTCTCAAGGAATCCCTTAAAAACTCCCGGAAATTTCTTTTGAAACACGAAGAAAATTTTTGGAGGGGTTTCTGGACAAAATTCGTGAAGCAATTTCCGAAGTTATCCCTAGAGCCATTACTGGATGAATGCCTAGCAAAATTCCTAAAGAAACACATCAACTACATTCTCAGAAAAAAAAACAACATGAAAGACTTTAGGAACAACTGTTCATGTAATACCACGAAATAAATTCTTGAGAAATTTCTCGAGGGTTTCCTAGAAAAAAAAAACTGGGAAAATGTCTGAAGGGATTTCTATTGAAAACTGTCTACGGAAATCGCAGACAATGATACTGCTGCAATTCTTGAATAAATCTCTCAATAAGCATCTTAATATAGCCATTCCATAGAAAAACGATATAGTGCATCTCCGATTGTCGTGAAACTTGGTGGCCTTGTAGTTCTTCGGAAATAATTAGACCCGTTTTTTTTTCATTTCGTCATTAGAGTTACCAATTTTCATATAGGGTGTTCCAAAAAATCAAGGTTTTTAAAAACTAAAAATTATCAAAAAATCGTAACTTTTCAACCATTTGACCGATTTTAAACTTCTTTTTTTTTGTTTGAAAGCAATTGAATTGTAGTTTTCAGGAAAAATACGTTAAAGGAGCTAAAATGTAAAGAGTACTTTAAAATACGCAAATACATTACTTTTTTCACGTTTTCATGGTCTCAGGACCAAAGAGGTACCCTATAGTTTTATATTTTAATCAGAAAATTCAGGAAATTTGGCGTAACATATCTAAAAATCAGAAATTAATTTGTTTTGTTTTTGAGATATGATTTTTTGAATATAGAGAGTCATATATTTTAGTACTAGCTACTCTAAAATTGCTTGAAATTGCAAATTCTCATATATCTATGCATAGTATTGTTTTTTAAAGTGATTCCTTATGGTTTTGGTATCCATAATATTATATGGAATCAAAATATCACCAAATTGAAAAAAGTGTCTGAAATATAAAACTAGGGTACCTCTTTGGTCCCGAGACCATGAAAACGTGAAAAAACTAATATATTTGGATATTTTATAGTACTCTTTACATTTTAGTCCCTTCAACGTATTTTTCCTGAAAACTACAATTCAATAGCTTTCAAACAAAAAAAAAAAGAAGTTAAAAATCGGTCAAATGGTTCAAAAGTTACGATTTTTTGAAAATTTTTAGTTTTGAAAAACCTTAATTTTTTGGACCACCCTATATAAAAATTGATCACCCTAATGACGAAATAAAAATACAGGTCTAATTATTTCCGAAGAACCACAAGCCCACCAAGTTTTACGACAATCGGAGATGCATATCGTTTTTCTATGGAATGGCTGAATAAGTATCTAAGAGATCTCTGGAGGATTCTCTACAAGAACCCTTGAAAGAACTCCTGGAGATACCTCTGAAGGAATTTTCAGAAAATATTTTGCAATTTCTAAAGAGCTTTGTCTACAAAAGAACCTTTAAAAAATTTCTAACAAAATTCCTGCAGATACAAAAAAAATAATCCTGAAGCAATTCTTCAGAGAACTACTTAATAAGAAAAAAAAATTAAAAGAGATACTTACTTGAAATAATACTTGGAATAACAGGCTGTCCATAAACCACGTGGTCATATGGGGGGGAGGGTTCGGCCAATGACAATTTTGTATGGACAAATTAAAATTTTTGTATGGACAAATGACCACGCGGGGGGGGGGGTCGAAAAGTCCCAAAAAAATGACCACGTGGTTTATGGACAGCCCCAAAGTTTCTTTGCATAATACTATAATGAAAATCTGGAGGAGTGATTCAGGATTGATTTCTGCAGGAATTGTTGGAAGAATCTCTGGAAAATTATTCTAAACGAATTCTTGAAGGAAGTTCAAAGTAGCCTCAGGGTTGGCACGCTCACGTCCCGTAACTCTCGCACTTAGAAATAGATAATCACAACAGCACTTCACGGACAACTACACTTTATTCAGGTTTTACACTGTATGTTTCTGGCACTTCCTTCTCCCTTTATCTCCCACTTCCTTAAAGCTAACCTGACCTTATCGTTGGGGGCCCCTCTCCTGCAGCACTCCACCACTCCTGGTCTCCACTGCGTCCTGGATACTGTGCGCAATGGCGGCGCGCAGGCCTTCGTACAGCTGGCGTACGCAATGGCGGCGCATGGTACTCTACACCGCTATGAGCAACGGCAACGTCCTTCGGGTTTGGGTGGTTTGGGGTGGCACTACACGGGTTCCTGAACCTCCTACGCGTCTCGGTCCTGCCGATTTGGTGACGGATCGGCCTTCGGCAAGTTCTGTGCCGGAATTAACCCAGATGGTCACGGAGACGACGTAGGGAAATCGGTCGGGCACTCTCAAGTCAAAACGGCGGGGTTCTGTTATACGGGGAGGGCATTACTAACGGGTTTACATACGAGAAATGGTGGTAGAATTACCTGTAGTCAACTTCGCACTCACTCTGTCCACTTCTACCAACTTTCTCAAAAACAGCTCCTACTACTTTCAACCAAGGATGGGAACACTCACTTGCAAAGAACTACACTCATTTGCTATTTTCTCAGCTCCGAAGCGTGCAATCAAAAAACGATGTATGGACGACTTTTGTCTTGTGATTTGGTCTAAAAGTTTGCCGAACAGAGAAGGGGTCGGACACGCGTACCAAAGTCGTGAGGGCACTGCGAAGCTAACTCTTCACGAGGTGAATTTAAATTACACTCACCTCGTGGAGAGTTGCTTTCACAGCTCTGTGACTACTTTGGTACGCTAGCGCATACCACGCGCACCCCTACTCTATTCGGCAATCTTTTAGACCAAATCACAAGACAAAAGTCGTCCATACATCGTTTTTTTATTGCACGCTTCGGAGCTGAGAAAATGGCAAGTGAGTGTTCCCATCCTTGCTTTCAACTTTCACGTTCTAATCTTCAACTTCTCTAACTATTCCGATTTCAAACTAGCTTTTTCTCTCAAATATCAACTGTCGTAGTCGACGAACTCTGGGCAAGTGCCTGATCATGAAGTCGTCGATAACCTTGAGGTTCATGACCTCGTGCCTCGTTCATTGCCCTCTCCAACAGTCCCGTTTCTTAATCGGACTTGGGTTTTTGCACTACGGAATGTAGCGTAATGATGGGTTCTTTTAGGGTGGTGGAGCCTGATCTTGTCCTATCTAACTTATCGAGAGCTTTAAGCTGGGTGGAACCTACACTAATTACGAGTATTACCTGCCATTTAACATTTTAACATTTCACGCAACACAAATCACGAAATTCTCGGTAACACTCATGACACAAAATAACCAACAGAGGAATCGTTTGGTCGTACAAACATTTCTTGAGAAATTCTAGAAGAATTTTCGAAAAAAATCCCAAAGAAAAATTACAGGAAAAAATTTACAATGTTTTTTTGAGGAACTCCTACAGAAATATAAGAAGAAATACATGGAGGCATGTTAAGCATCGACTAATGTAGCAATCCTTGAAAGAATTTCCTATATTATCAGTTAAGGAATCAAAAAAAGAGTTTCGGAAGAAATTTCTGAAGAATCCCGTGAACTAGTTTCAAAATCTTTTTGAAGATTCAGAGAAATTTCTTGAAAAATACCTGAAGAAGTCACAAAGGAAAGTCTTGAGGGGATTCCTGAAGGAATTTTTAGAGGAATCCCTGGAGAAATTTTCGAAGTAATCAATAGACAGGGATGCATACTGAAGGGATACAAAAAGGAATCTTAAGAGAAAGTCTTGTTAAAAGCGTTCTTAGAAATCCCGTAATAATCTTCTTTCTGTAAACATTTCATATTTTATTGATAAATCCTGATAGAACCCCTTGGAGGTAATCCTGGTAAATTTCCTTTCAATTTTATAAAGAATTCTTGATCAATTCATAAAAAAATGCAGCAAGGGAGCCCCTTCTGCAAAAATTTCGATAAATATTAAATAACAATGCATGGAGGAGTTTTCCCGGAAGAATGCCTAATTAGGTGTAACTGTGAAGCCATTTGCGAGAAGCAAAAAGAACTACCGTTTTTCTTGTCCATGCCTATAGCATAGAACAACTTTATGTGAAATTTAAATTGAGTTACCTCTAACTTTGAATAACGATAACTATGGAGCACTTCCTATAAACTAAGCCAACTAGTTGGCCTTTCAATCAGCATCCATCGATGATTCATTCCGGCTTGTTGAAATCACGGTTGTGCCATTTCACACTTCCGAAGCTGCAGCTCTCTAGCAGCTCACCATAATCCCCATCCTCTTCAAAACGCATTACAATCACAACATCACGACAGGAACTGGACACAATGCCCCAAACAAATCCTGTGCTTGCAACACAGTCGCGAACACAATGCCAGAAGCGATAAAACTGGCATTACCACTGTTGGCACTCCATTCATTGGCCACAACATAAAATCGTCATCAAAGCCAACGGTGCGTGTGGTTTTCAATTTTCAAAACACACGATTTGACCGCGCTCCCTCTCTCTGGCTCTGATGATGATGACCGGATGCGACTGTAAGCGTGATGATGGCTCTCCTGACAGTCGGTGGTGAAAATAATAATCACGCTTGAGCTTTAAATCCTCCCGCATACTGGATTGGGTCCGGATTGCAGCAAGACTGTAGCAGATTGGAGCGCCTGAAATTGTGAGTTTAAACTTTTTATGGACCAAATGAACTACAATCCTGATAGTTTCGATACGCGATCAAACTTGCAGGAGAGACTTAGCTCAACAATTACATAATTGCGATAAAAAACTTAAATATTTTATCACTGAATCTGAGTATGAAACAAATTATTGGTCTTTAAATCTATAAAAAACTTCAAACAACTAAGCCGCTGATGTCAATTAGACAAGCGAACCGAACCGCAACGCCGGCCCGCCAAAGCACCCCACATCATTAATTGTAATTTTTGCTGGCTCATCTGCGGCCAACCGGAATCAGTGCGCGTAAGCGGTAAGCTGCGAAAAAATAATCACCGACCCATTGTGGCCACCTGTGGTCTATTGATTTCCAATTGATTCCGATAAGCACGGTCCAGTGGATGACTTCACTGGGGGGGGCAAAAAAAAGTCTACCATTCTACCACATTCAGCGACCAGCAATGGCGGCGGCTTTTCCACAGTTTTTTTTTGTTTTATTAATTGCATTCATAATTGTTACACTATTCGGAACGGTGAGCAGCTTTTCGGCAGCTTTTCCGGATGCCAAGCTGTCCATTAGCCAACCGTGCACAAATCTTTATGATGTACGATGCTCTTATCAGAGGGGTGACGGGACAAATTTCATGGATAAAATAATACTATTCTACCAGGGTATGCAAAAATCGACCATTCGCAGAAACAAACGTTTTAATCTAAGAAGAGCATATTGGAAACTAAAACGCTTCGCAATCGCAACAAAAGCTTATCAATCGTTAAAGACAGTAAAACGACGGGCTAGGTGGTCTAGTGGCTACCGCTTCTGATTCGTATGCAGAAGGTCCTGGGTTCAAACTTTCTTCCTGCTTTGTATCTTGAAAAGCCGTTTTCCTTCCTTCCAACTTTCACAGCGCAGTGTCAATCTATCAAATAATGCCTACGAGTTATGCAATCAAGCGAACTGTGCCGCATCAGCTGACTGACACTAATCTATCACCTTACGCCTGGCATACATGTACCAATGCGTGAACCCTGTGTCAACCATTTCACACCAACACTCCGACATCCGCACGAATGTGTGCAGACGCAGGGGTTATATTCGGTCTGATGTAGATACAAATGATTGCAATCATCATTTCCTTCCATTGACCTGCAACCTGACGTAGCAGGCATAGAAGACTACCAATGCTCACACTTTGAACATGTCTGATAGCCCCCGGCAGATATCTCATTGGTTTCTTGGGGCCTGTCCATAAACTACGTAGACTCTTAGGGGGGGCGGGGGGGTCTGGCCAAAGTCTACGGTCCTTACAAATTTCGAAAATTTTGTATGGATAAAAGTCTACGAGGGGGGAGGGGGGGTCTGAGAATGCCAAAAAAAAGTCTACGTAGTTTATGGACAGCGCCTTGTGTGAGTTAAGCTGGTTTGTTGATACTGGAGTCACATGGATTCTGTCTTAACCTTCTTCAGGAATTACTCCAGAAATATTTCCAAAGTATTAGATTTTTTCACGAATTTCAACAAGGGATTTCATCAGAAATTCTTTTATAGATTTTTTTCGGAAACTCATCTATAGTTTAAAAAAAAAAAATAGATTAATCCACCTAGTGGTGATAGTGCCTTTCTCGTCGAATAAATACTCATGATCTTTCCGTCGACGTTAGCAAAAATGTTCCTGAGTCCTTTATATAGCAAAGCAACAATTTTAACAAAGCCACCATCGATTTGAGAAACTTTTTGGTGGTACATACTTCGATTTTATGTTCAACAGCAAAACAGAGTTGCAAAATGCATTGGGATCATTATGACCCCAATCTATTCACTAAGGCAACGGCGTGGGCGTCAGCTAATGCATGAAGAAGAATAACTTTGTTTACAATCACAGATCACTTTGTGATCTTCGACAAAGTTTTTTTAGCACACTTTAGGCTATATTTTATGTATTATCATTGGTAACACGATTCATGTGAAATTTGACCTCCTTACGTTAAAAATGCAGAAAATGTAATTTTAGAAGCAAAAGGAGATTGAAGATTGAAAAAAACTTCGGTGTTGATATAATTCTTCCATAAAACGTTGATCTATCCTACTATATATTTACCATTGATGTGCCGCATGCATAACTATTGTTCACTTTTATATACGGCCACTTCCGGCGGGATACCCGGAATCGGTTCCGAAACAGTACCGGTTCAGATATGGTCTGAGTCTTTTACTGTTTGTTACATTTGTATGTATGGCTTCTTCCAAGGGCACCTAAATGGCCATAACTCCGGAACGGCTGGACCGATCCGAATCATTTTCAATAGGAAACAATGGGACCAGATTCCACGTCGAATGAACCATCGGTAATTAAAATCGATTGAGGTTTACTGCCAAAGAGTTCTTTTGTACACATACACACACACACACACATAGACATCAGTTCAATTCGTCGAGCTGAGTTGATTGGTATATGTGATTTGACCCTCCGGGCCTTCTATCAAAAAGTCATTTTTGGAGTAAACATCTTAAGCGAATTCTTTTGAAATTCTTCCAAAGGCTTCTTCAGTAATCCCTTAGAAAATTTCGTCTAGGTTTCCTTTTAGCACTGTTCCTGTGGTTTCTTCAGAAATATCTCCTTGGAATCGTTCAGAGATTCCTCCAGGAATTGTTTCAGATACTTATTACTTCACGGATTTTACAGAAGTATTTAATGAATTAACACAAAAAGTATTGAAGATTTTTTCGAGGATTCCCTGAAGGAATTTCTAAAGGAATTACTGGATATACCTTTGGGGATTCCAAGAAAACTATATGAAAATTTCTTGAATAAAATTTATTGAAGTTATCTTTGGAGGAGTTCCTGCAGAAATCGCTGGGGAATTCCTGGAGGAACTATTTGATGGGACTCTGTGGGAAAATATAAGGTAGTCTTTGGAGGAGTTTTTGGAGGAACCCCTTGAGATAGCTTTGCAGGAATTCCTAGAAGAATTTTATGGGAAACTTTTGGAGTAATTCAAGCAAAAATTCCTGGAGGATACACATAAGATGCGACGCGAGACAGGACACAACACTTATAGTTCTTACAACAAATTAAAAGGATTTAAATTTACCTTTTAAGTCGACCGGTTTCGGGCTCGACGTTGCCCATCGACAGGACGATGTCCGACTGATTACATGGAGCACTAATACAATCGTACTGCGCACAGTACTCGTCGAAGTTGTTGTTGTTTCACTGAATTCTCAGCTTAGTCAAGTTGAAGAGGGGGGATTGTATTGGGGGATCGTCTTCGTTCATGAGAGGGCGATCAGCTGTGGCGATGTACATAGATTCCCAGGCGTTTAGTTCTGCAGCTTTTCTAACGTTCTTCACCAACTTAGCGTTCTCCCAATCCACCGCATGGTCCAAATGTGTGGTGTGTACTGCTACACTGGATTCATTGGTTCGTTCATTTTCGACTGCGTGTTTATGCTCACGAAGGCGAATTTTGAACTTCCTCCGAGTTTGTCCAATGTACACCGCAGGGCAGCTCTGACACGGTATTTGGTAGATCCCAGATTTTTCCTCCGCTGGGACCTTGTCTTTCAAGTTGCATAACAGGTCTTTCAACGTGTTGTTACTTTTGTACACAACCTGAAATCCATGGTGTTTAAGGGTTTCCTGAACGGGGTTGGAGATTTTTGGGTAGAACGGGAGACTAATTCTTTTTACTTCTTTCTTTTCCGGCTTCAGTGTTGTGGCGTTCTTTCTGTGTTTTTTCCTCTCGTGTTTACGGAGGATTTTATCCACGAATTCTTTTTCGTAGCCATTCAGCTCCCCAGCTCGGTGAATTTTATTCCTCTCCTCCACAAAATCCTCTCTTTCCATAGGGATATTATACAAACGGTGTGCCATGGAATGAAACGCTGCTTGCTGTTGCGCACCAAAGTGGTGTGAATCCGAAGTAATGTACCTGTCTGTCTGTTTAAATTCCTGGAGGATTTAAAAAAAAAATCCTGACGAGTGTGGAGCGGACCTGGTGTGATGGTTAGAACACTTGACTATCACGCCGAGGACCTGGGATCGAATCCCACTCCCGACAAACTCGCAAAAATGTGAGTTCTTCCTTCGGAAGGGAAGTAAAGCGTGGGTCCCGAGATGAACTAGCCTAGGGCTAAAAATCTCGTTAATACAGATAAAAAAAAAATCCTGACGAGATTTCTAAAGGATACTCTTGAGGAATTGCTGTAGGGGGCTATCCGTATATTACGTAAGGCATTTTTCAGGATTTTTCGATAACATGAAGAACTTCTTAAGAAAGGCTTAGAGAAACTGTAAGAAATAAATCCAGAATTGTTCTTTTCAATAATCCCGGAAAGGAACTCTGCAGGGATTCCTGAAGGGTCTCCGGAAAAAAAATTGGAAGAATATCTTAGGAATAACTCAACGAATACCAAGCGAAGTTTCTGGTGCAATCCGTTGAGAAATATTTGAGGAACTCCTCAGACGAATTTTATGATAGTTTTCCAGAGGAATATCTGAAGTAATATTATTATTATTACTTTATTATAGAGATTTTCAGCCCTAGGCTGGTTCATCTCTTACTCTGAAGTAATATATGAGAGGAGGAATTCCAGAAAAGAACCTCTTGAAGAGCTCTAGCAAAAGCTTCAGAAAGCGTTCTTGCAAAAAAAAACTGGAATTTTGAAGGATTTACTGGAGAAATTTCGGGATGAATAGTTGTAGGAAGCTGTGGAGAATTGCTGCAAGAATTTCTTGAGGGATTACTGAAAAAATCTAGATTAACCTTTGATGGAACTTCTGAAGAATTTACTAGAGGAACTTCTCTACAATCTGTTAAGCAATTTCTGCAGATATTTCTAGACGAGTTTCCGAAAAAATGTTTAAAAAAATCCTAAAAAAGGATTCGTTTGAACCACAAAGGACCACGACTGATAGCTGAAATTGTTGAGCTGCGGGATTCTTCTCCAATATACTACTGCTTCACTTCATGATTCTCACTTCCTATATATCGTTCCGAGTAGAAATCAATTTCGCCTAGATGTTCTTCTCTGGGACCATAACGTAACAGAGTTGTACAGCAAGCGCGAATACACACATGTTTGGTCTTGAAGGATTAACAACAGAAAATGAAAATTTTATTTATTCAACATCAAAAGGTACACCTCGCTACGCCTGTGTTGCTATGGTGACACATTATTGCCCACATTTCTTCTCAAAAAACTGTCCATTCCTTGCAGTCCACTTCTCACTCTTTACTACTCATTCCCAACTTCTCACTTATCGCTGATAACTCTTCACTACACAAATTTCATAGCTTCACACTACTTTCTGATTATTCCTTACTGCTCTCTTTTCACTCCTCATTTCTATGGCTTATTTTTCAATCCTCACTTTTCTTTGCTCATTCCTTACTACGCGTCATTTTTCACTCTTTACTCTCCCATATTCAATACTCAGTTATTGCTACTCAAGCGTACTAATCATTCTTTGTTTTATTCTGCTTCGTACTGCCACTCCAGCTTTTCAATCGTATAAGTAAATTGAATACTGGATAGCCGTTCAAAATGATCATGAGGCAGCTTATGATGGTAAAAGTGAACATGGGATAAATTGACCTGATGTTGTTTTCGCTGAACTTTTGAACAAAACGTACTATGTATCCGAGAGCGATTTACGAAGGTATAAATCAAAATAGACGACGTAGCAAGTACCGAAGGTGGTGTGGTAACCGATCTAGAGGAGTATGTGCACAGGACGAAAGACTTACGGCCCCTGACCTTCAAGAGATTGAGGAGGAGGTGGCCGGTTGAAAAACAACAAAGCCGCTGGAGCAGATCAACTACAAAGCGAGTTTCTAAAATACGATGGAGAAGCACTGGTGAGAAAACTTCACTGGGTCATTACCAAGGTTTGGGAGGAGGAATTATTGCCAGAGGAATGGATGGAAGGTATCGTGTGTCTCATCTACAAAAAGGGCGACAAGTTGCATTGAGCATCGCCTACAAGATACTCTCTCAAATTTTATGCCGCTCTCTATTACCGATTGCAAGAGAGTTCGTGGGGCAATATCAGGCTGGATTAATGGGTGAGCGCGCTACAACGGACCAGAAGTTTGCCATCCGCCAGGTGTTGCAGAAATGCCGCGAATACAACGTGCCCACACATCACTTGTTCATCGATTTCAAATTGGCGTATGATACAATCGATCGAGAACAGCTATGGCAGATTCCCGGATAAACTGATACGATTGATCAAGGCAACGATGGATCGAGTGATGTGCGTAGTTCGAGTATCAGGGACACTCTCGAGTCCCTTCGATTCTCGCAGAGGGTTACGGCAAGGTGATGGTCTTTCGTGCTTGCTGTTCAAAAGGAAAGCGGGGATAAATACGAGTGGAACGATTTTCACGAAGTCCGTTCAGCTGCTTGGTTTCGCTGATGATATTGATATTCCTCTCCTCTTCTTGGCGTAACGTCCTCACTGGGACAAAGCCTGCTTCTCAGCTTAGTGTTCTATGAGCACTTCCACAGTTATTAACTGAGAGCTTCCTCTGCCAATGACCATTTTGCATGTGTATATCGTGTGGCAGGCACGAAGATACTCTATGCCCAAGGAAGTCAAGGAAATTTCCTTTACGAAAAGATCCTGGACCGACCGGGAATCGAACCCGTCACCCTCAGCATGGTCATGCTGAATACCCGTGCGTTTACCGCCTCGGCAATATGGGCCCTATGATATTGATATTATTGCTCGTAAATTTGAGACGATGGCGGAAACGTACATCCGACTAAAGAGTGAAGCCAGACGAATCGGATTAGTCATTAATGTGTCGAAGACAAAGTACATGATGGCAAAGGGCTACAGGGAGGAATCAGCGCGCCCGCCACCCCAAATTTCTATCGACGGTGATGAAATCGAGGCGGTTGAAGAATTCGTGTACTTGGGCTCACTGGTGGCCGCCGACAACAACACCATCAGAAAAATTCAGATACGCATTGTGGCAGGAAATCGAGCGTACTTTGGACTTCGCAGATCTTTAGGATCGAATAAAATTCGCCGTCACACGAAGTTCACTATCTACAAAACGCTGATTAGATCAGTAGTTCCTATGGGCACGAAGCATGGACCCTACGTGCAGAGGACGAACGCGTCCTTGGAGTTTTTGAACGGAAGGTGTTGCGTACCATCTACGGCGGAGTGCAGATGGAAGACGGGACTTGGAGAAGGCGAATGAACCACGAGCTGCATCAGCTGCTAAGAGAACCAACTATCGTCCATACCGCGAAAATCGGGAGGCTACGGTGGGCGTGTCATCTAGAAGTCGAATAGCAACATGACTAACATGGTTGTCGAGAGTCATCCGACCGGTACAAAAAGACGTGGTGCGCAGCAACTAGGTGGGTCGATCAACGACGATTTGCGGACCCTTCGCAGAGTGCGGAGCTGGAGACACACAGCCATGGACCGAGTAGAATGGAGATGACTCCTGTGTACAGCAGAGGACATTCAGGCCTTAGACAGACCGATAAGGTATGGTAAGTAAGTGATAAATGTCGCTACAAATATGCCATTACATCACTTCAGTTTTAACCAGAAATTCAGCCCCCGCACCCGCACGTGTTAGGTGGTCGATAAAAAATTTATTATCCACCCATTTAAAGCCTACCCCCGAAAACCATAAATCTTACCTTCGTCAATGGAACGTGCCGACAGTTGTGGGCTGCTTTCCAGATGACTGCGTGCGCCTTTCTCGCCGAAGGAAGAGAGTGCGTTGATGCGCGTCAAACTGCTATAAATAATCCAAACAACATCGCCTCACTCCCCACCCTCGGAGCATCGTACTCATCGAGCTCAGCTCAATGACATCAAGGACGACAACGACAGCCTCAGCGCCCGAGACTTTTGTTCAGGATGGGCTTTCCCCGGCCAACAAAGCCGAAAACACGCAACGTCGGCTGTTTTACTGTGTGAACATAGTTGTTGTTCCTATCATCACTCTAATGGAGACACCAAACAACACCAAAAAGATGTCGCCGTGGTGACAACAGCGACGACGACAACGGCGATGATGGCTTGTTATTAATATTGACAATAACTTTGGGAAATCATCACACGAAATGTCACCTTAATTGAATGATTTATGGTCCCGGAGATCCACCAAGGGACATCGGGGAGAGGGCCTTCAACAATAAAGAACATAGTTGGGATAAATGTTTTGACACACAGCGGGCGTTTTGTGTGTAAAGAGAGCTAAAGAATACTGCATGCCTTTCACACTTCCTCGAAGTAACAAAGTTTCGGATACAAAGAAGATATAGTTTTAGGCATAATTTCGCCAGAAGACCCAACATATTTTCAGCAGCTTGTCCCAAATTCCCATTTGATTTATATTAACCGAATTCATCCCAGATTAGTTAGGCACTATTTTGAATTTTGATAGGTATTATTACCAAATAAGTGCCGAACTAATATGTACAAAAGTACACGCTTTTTGCTACCAAATCACAATATGAGCTCAGCTATAACTGTTAACGATTTAAAAAATTGCTGAAACTCCAATTTTGCAAAATAAAACCTAATAAGCAAGTAATTTCATCCAATATTTTGCAAGTAACATTGAAAACCATCCTCTTTGGGGTTTCATGGCAAATTTGTGTTAAGGCGGTTTTCATTTAACTGTTGAAAATAAGAATAATTTTCCAGAATGATATTCTAAAATACTTGTAGTTATCAGTTGGGTTACCTTATAGATACTCAGTCAACCACATATCGTAAATCATTGTGTGGAAAAAATCGTATATTTTCATATATTGAATCAGAATTGTATAATAATATGTATTAGAGTGGGTCATCGCTTATATGGAAAAATGAAATATTCAATGGTATCCCATCAGATCAAAGCTTTTTCGATCCCATTTCAGGACCCAAATAAGTGTGCAAAATTTGGGCAGGATCGGTTATGTCTACGTTTTGCGCATCGCGTTTGAAGTTTGTAAGGAGTTTTACATGGGAAAACACACTTTTTTGCATTTCTCTCATAATAAGCTCGAATTTTTCTAAAACCATGTAACCGATAAAAGGAAAACATAGCCTAGGGTGTCCTGAAAAACTTTGTCGAAGACCGTGAAGTGATCTGATGTTTATGACGAAAGTTATAGCGTTGGCATTGCTTGGCGAAACAGCTTGATTTTGTTGCTATTGTTATTCCTTTACATGTTAAAACATAAACACATGCATGCGATTCGTTGGTTATAACTATTTTCACAAGCATCGGATTGCTTTGCGGTCTTCAACAAAATTTTTCAGAACATCCTAGGCTAAAAAGTATGTTTTCCTGTACACCCAAACCTCCATTTAGGTAGGATCCATTTAGGTAAAATCTATTTAGGTCCCTCCATTTAGGTAACGTTACCTAAATGGAATTTGATTGTGTTCAAATCAGTTGGAGTACTTAGGATTAGGTATAAGACACTGGTTTATGGGAAAGAAGTAGTGAGTAGTGTTAGGGGGTGGGTATGGGGGGAGGGGGATGCAATGTTGCCCCCTAAACACCCCCCCCCTCCCCCCCATGCAGTGTTGAAAAGTGCCAGTATCCAGCGTCATTTCCAGCTGAAATTGAGATAATCAACCATCCTTCCATCATTCCATTGCATTGATGACGTCAAACCCGACATCAACCTATCATTCACCTGTTTTTATTTTGGCCACCAAACCCAATATTGACTCAACAGTTGTTCGATGTTGGTCCAACAATGGCCCAACATACGATAAAAATAGACCCGACTTTGACCCGACATTCAATAATTTTTCAGTCTGGCGGAATTTTGCAGGGTTTTTCGCAAGGTTTTTCGTGCTTCGTGCCCGGCTAGTCATTTGAATGACAATTCTGATCTAAGACCCTCCAAAACCCCGGAAACGCCCCTGAAGCCCCTCCCTTCTGAAACCCACCCCCTCCTGAAACTCATTGAAAGCCATCTGAAACTCCGCATGATCTCCTTTATATCTCCTAGTAACTCCGTGCGGCTCCGTGGTCGTGTGGCTAGGGTCACCAAGCTCTTAGTCGCATCGTGCTGAGGAGCGCGGGTTCGATTCCCGCCGCAGCTGTCAGGAAAAGTTTTCGGCTGTGCCACTGGGCGTTGCATGCTAGTCCGTTGTCTAGTGTCGTGCTTCCTTCAAAGAGCGAAAAAGCTCACTGGAAGCATTGAACGTGTCCGTGTCTTAACTCTCCCTTGTTGAACGTGTTTGTAACCTTGTAATCCATTTAGGTAATAAACTGAATCCATTTAGGTAATGAATCCATTTAGGTAAAAATTCTATTTAGGCAGTCCCGACTCATTACCTAAATGGAGGTTTTAGTGTACAAAATCCCATACAAATTTCAATTGCAATGCGCAAAGTGTAGACGCAACCGATCGTGCTCAAATTTTGCACAGATACTCAGGACCCGAAACGGAACCAAAAAAGCTTTGATCTGAGAAAACAGTTCCGATGATCCACGCTAATATGTATATTTGTTGACAATGATTGCGAAAAATCGCATTTTATCCCAAATGAATTACAATTTCGATTTTGTTTCATATAGTCGTCTCCGATCATAAAAGATGCTAGATACTATCGGTAGGATTGCACAGAATCGGATAGAATCGTAAAGAATCATACGCTCTGATTGTTGAGCTTCAAGTTCGGTAGCATCTTATATGTGATTTCTTTGAATCATAAAAATGGTCGCTTTTCATCGTAAATAAATCTGTTAAATCGAGCTGTCTTCCTAGAGGTATGATCAAAATTGGTGCAATCGTATACAATGATAAAACTTTTGTATATTGATCGTTGTTTGTATCGTACTTGCGTCGTATACGAAGTGAACGAAATCGTAGAAATCATATATTCATGTTTACAGTCGTAAATGATTGTTACTGCACTTTTAATAGTCGAATTTCAATCTCGGAAATCGTAAATGGTTTTGTTTACATATTTGTATGATAGAAGAGAGGAAAACTTTTTTATTCATCACAAATTTGTTTTATTGTTGTTGTTGACATACACTCTTAAAAAATTAGGAATTTACACGTGACGTAAACCATCAACGTACGTAAACATTCCATGACTGAATGGCAAATTTGACTCAATTTTACATCCATCATGTAAGTTTGAGTTGGTTGCACAAGATGTCAACAAACCCATCTGACGGGATAGGTAGAAACAGTTTTACATTTATCGTTTGCCTCATAACTCGGTGATACAGCCGAGAGGTATGGTACGTGCCTCTCAATCAGCGGACCAGAGTTCGAATCCGGTTCATTATTTTACTTGCATATGTTTTATCTCTCGTTTCGGCTCTAGCGATTGCTAGCTCGACTTTATTTGTAATATAAGACGTAAATTTGTGTCAAACGGGCCGCTCCTTTTATGTGCATCCAAGTGAACTTAAATTTACATGATTTTTTCTAAGAGTGTATGCCAACAATGGTAGCAATAATTTCAACCAAATATTTAGGTTTTCATACTGTTTACATACAGCAGCTCACTTATAATAAGTGGTGTATAGATTCCAACAACGATGTTAATTCCGAACCTCTTGCACGGCACCACTTTTTTTGCCACTCAATGCACAACAACAACGGTCCCACCACAAGTCCCGCATCGTATCATGCTAATTTTTATTCGTTTCCTCCCTTTCACTTTGAACTCTCCACTTCCAACTTGGCAATATAGCCAGTAGAGATAACACGCAGTTCACAATCAAAGGACCTAAGTTCGATTCCCATCGAACACCATTTTTTTTTAATTTAAAAATCTTGAGTCGTATATCGGTACACTCAAGCGTAATAAGATCATGCAAATCGTATATTTAGATGGAGAAAATCGGCGAAATCGTAGAAATTTTTCAAGAAATCGTAAATCATGTTGGATGAAATCGCAGTAGTAATCGTATATAGGGGTAGGCGGGGCAATATGGACACCCTAAGGTTTTTGCCAACTTTACCTGGCAAGATGTCAAAAAAGTTTAGTTTTTTGATACATGTATCCTTTTAAAGTCTATTTAGCATCTATTGCATAAGAATGCTCACGAAGAAAAATGATTTATCCACTTCAAAAAATGTTTTGAAAAATGTTAGTTTTTCATGACCGTCTTCAAGCATACGGGGCAGAATGAACACCCCCATGGGGCAATATGGACACCATGAGATTTTTACGAATTTCGTACATTATTTACACCTATAAAGTCATTTCATTACAAAACAACTATTATGGAGGAGTAATAAGCCGAAGTAGTTCATTTTTGTTCAGTTAATTTAAATTCAGGCTGTTTTGCATAAAGCTTCGTTTTTGTCGGCATGTACAGCTGTGCCTAGAACAACTATTTTCCACTTCTGTCGTTTTTTGACCAATTTGTTTCACCCTATGTCTACTATAGTGAACATTTAACCGAAAATATACTGAAATCGAAGAATTTGGTAGGTTTGTGATTTAGGTTATATTTTTCCCTTGCCGCTTCTTTCAAAAAGGTGAGTGTCCATTTTGCCCCAGCAGCAGAAGATATTTCCAAACTTGATTTTTGATATAATAAAGAAGAAAATATAAACATGTTAAGCATGTAGATACAGCATAACTACTTGCATGTGTTCTAGAAATATCAGGTTTTAATCGACCTGCAATAAATTAATCACTAAATCTTATTTTAGATGGTGTGAAAATTATAATTTTCATGCACAACAAACGAAGGACGCAACTTTTTCGTGTAAAATCAAGTATAATTTTAATTTCGAATGTTTATTTCCTGAAACTACGTTTAGACAAATGGACTATATTCTCCATTCATTAAAAGTTCAAAAAAGTTCGCATATTTCAAAATACTGAGGGTGTCCATTCTGCCCCGGTTGTCCATAATGCCCCGCCTACCCCTATGTTTCGATATGGCCTCCACTTCAGTATGTATATGCCTGTTTCGTGCATTGAATACGATTTCTTTGGTGCTATATATGTGTGACTATTTCAGTTACAATTTTGATATAGAAACTAAATTGCTGGCTGGGTAGCCAAGAAGGTGAAAAAACACCTATTAGTGAATCGCAGGGTGGCATGATTAAAGAAAATTAATCAAATCATTCAACAATGAAGGGCTGCCAAATGGTGAGTCGACAATCTGGACCGTCCTACATACTGCAGCCTGGGCACTCCAGCTAGGTTAAGAAGGTACATCCCGAGAATCTGTTCACGGAAAAGGTGCGACTCAAACAACGTCTGGCATCCATGAAACGTGGAAATTTTTCCTCCTCAATATAAGCAATTTGCCTCCTAAACATGAGAAGTTTTTTTTTTATATTTTTAGATAAAGTTACCCGAGCGAGTTCTCATTTTTTTGCCCTCAAACTTTGTAATATTGGGTCTATTTTGGATATTCTTCCAGGGATTTTTGTTCGAACATTTATCTCTACCATAGTTTTATCTATCAAATATTTATTTGAGAATTTACTACAGGAATTCATTCAAAATCTTCCAAGATATCTTTATGAAACTTTGTCAGGGATTCCTTCAAAGATCTCCATAGAATTTTCTACGGATCTTTCCAAAATTTAACCATATATAGCTTCAGAAATAACTCCAGGAATTTTATCATAAAATCTCTAAAGTGTTTTTTTCTCTCTCAGAAATTCCACTTTTTTCCTCAAAAATTCTTCCAGACATTTAAAAAAAAAATCTCCAGGACGCCCTGGATTCCCTTGAAAATGAGTCCAGAATTGTTTCCAAGAATTTCTTTGAGATGTTTTCCATGGATTTCGTCTGAAACTCTGTTAGAGATTACCTCAGATTTTTTTCTGAGATTATTTCAAAAATTATTTCAACGATTACTTTACAAGTTTTTCCAATAATTGTTCCAAAAATCTCCACATGAATTTCAGAAATTCGTACAGATATTTCTACAAAAATGTCGTAACGAATTTCATCAGGGATAATTCAGAATTTATTCAGAGATTCATGTACAAAATGCTGCAGAAATGCCTTCAGAGATTCTTGCATTATAACTTCCTGGGAATGCTTTATAGATTTCTATGGAAATTCATTCAATATTTGCTTTTGATATTTTCTTATGTATTTTACCAGAATTTCCTCCAAGGATACTTTTAGGAGTTTTCCTAAGGGTTCTCATAAGAACTCATTCAGTAATTCTCCTTAAATATTTTCTGGGGAATTCTACTGAAATTTAATTAAAAATTTCTAAAGAGATTTTTCCAGCACTTTTAAAAAAGTTTATCCAAGTGTTTTTCCAGGTATTTTTTTAACCCTAAAAGGGATACCTGAGGTCCATCGGACCCCAGGCGCCTATCAGAGCTCGTCTTTGATGGAACACACTCAGCGAGGTGACGAAACTGAGGCCAGGTATCCCTTTTAGGGTTAAACACGTACACCGATTCCTCCACGAGTACTTTCAAAAAACCATCCATAATTTGTAATAATGAATTTCTTCAGTAATTCGTCTTAAAACAAACGCTTCTGCGAAGATACTTACTATAAAGTGAATTGAATGGAATTGAATCTCCTACAAAGTTCACAAAAGGAGGATTCTTCTTGAATCTTTTTTTCAGATAATTTGCAGAGATTTTGAATAAGTTGTATCAGAAATTGCAAAAGAATAACCAGAATAAATTTTTGAAAAAAAAAATCCTTAGGAATTCCTGGAGAATTTTCTAATTTTATCCCTTGATAAATTTCGGAGTCACCTTTTGGGTTTCCCAGAAGAAATTATAGAAACTTTTCTGAAGAAGTTTCTGAATAGATTTCCCCTGAACCAATTCCTGAAGTAGTCTCTAAAGGAATTCCTAGAAAACTTTTATGAGAAACTTCTGGAGGCAATCAGCGAGTAATTCCAAGGAAAAAATTCTAGAGAAATTTTTTAAGCAAAACCAAGAGAATTAACTGATGGAAAGACAAAGGCATAGGCACCAACTTGAGGGGGGGCAAGCATGGTTTTGCCCTCCCCCAATATATCACAATTTAAAAAAAATCCATACGAAAAATTAGAAAAAGCCACCCAATTTGCCCCCCCCTCTCCCCCACAAAGGTAATGGACGAATTCTTGCACAATTTTCAAAGACACCGGTTTGTATTGTAATGCATGGATTAATTTTCGTAGAAAATCTGGCGAAAGTTAAAAGAAAATCTCTGAAGTAATAATGATTTGAAAACCATCTGCAGGTAATATTAGAAGAATTTGTTGAAAAAATCTTGGTGAAATGCCAAGGATTAATCCTAGAGAATTTTCTGAGGTAATTTTTGGGATAAATCCTTCTGGAGATAATTTCTGAAATATAACTGGAAAAAATTGAAATAATCCCAGAAGAAAGGTTAAAAAAAACTAAAAAGAATCTATAAATCATCTCCATGAGAAATATCTTGAGAAATCTTCGGAGGAACTACTAGGTAATTTTCTTAAAAATTTTCTAGTGAATTTTCTGGAAAAGCGCCAAGGAATAATTTCTGGAGGAATTTTTGAATAAATGTATAAGAGAATTCTTGGAAGAATTCGTGAAGATAATCCCTTGGAAAATATTTGGAGTAATACCCGCAGGAACCTCTGGAGAAATTCCAATAATAATTTCTTAAAGAGTTACTGGAATAAATCTGAATTTCTGAAGGAAAGAAGCTCCTGCAAGAATCCTCGAAGGAATTCCTGCAGAACTTCTCGAGGAAAAGCCGTTGTGAAAATTATTGATAATTATTTACAAGAACTCCTGGGGAAAAATACTTGGAATAAAGCAAGAATGCACCTTCTTCAATAATATCAGAAAAAAAAATCATGAAAAAATATCATTGAGAGATTTTTCTGAAATAGTTTCATTGAACAATACTATTAAATTCAATACAATGAGGGTGAACCATCATAGGGGGTGCAAAATTTTTAAAACCTTGAGTAATTAGCTCTGATTTTACCATGACAGCACTGTAAAAAATCCTTCGTCGATGAGCTGGAGAACCGGGCATTCCGGAAGGTGGAAGCGTTGAAGATCAACAAAGTGCCATCAAGTACGCCATAATCGCCACCGGCGAGAATATTTTAGGTGAACTACGCACTCAGGGGGTATCCATTTAGTACGTCACGCAAAATTAGGGAATTCTCAAGTCCTCCCCCTCCCCTTCGTACGAGGCTTTCATATACCCATAGGATTGCTTGTCACTCTTTCTTGTACCCCCTCCCCTCTGAGCGTGACGTATTTAATGGATGACCCCTCAGGGATAACTGAAGAGAAGCGAAGGAATGCCACACTTTCGATTTAGCAAGCGAAAATACGAGGAGCCAAAGCCGTAGCCCGTTCGGCAATCGAGAAGGATCCCAGACAACCATTTTGCACGTATAACCCAACTAACAATGGTAGCTGAATAACAGCTTATTCAACCAAAATTTCAAAAATTAAGCTTATGAATGGCTTATTCGTGCATTGTACAGCAACAATGTTTATGGGGAATGAAGTTTATGTTCATGTTATACGTACTTTTATACAGTCGACTCTCCACATGTCGATGCTCTACATCTCGATATCTTTCCCTATCTCGATGGTTTGGTCGGTCCCTTCAATCTGCATACATTTTACCTTTCTACATGTCGATATTTCCTTATCTCGATATCTCTCTATCTCGATGCGATCTCGTTGGTTTTTGTTCTGGATTTTCTCTCCATATGTCGATATGCCCGTTTTCACAGGTTACTAGATCTCGTTTCTTAGGTGCAAAACATTCTGGGAAGGTAAAGTGACATCTGTTTGTTGACGGTTTTTCCTAGTTACGGATGGGTTTTCAATCTAGTGCGCATTGTAAATTGAATCTTGAATTCGATCTCTCCCTATCTCGATGGTCCCTTCAATATCGAGATGTAGAGAGTCAACTGTACGGTAAAGTTACATCGCATAAGATGCAGTAAAAGTGCCTTATGCGTACAAAAGTGGAGGCACTATACGTGCATTGACGGAAAAATAATGACGCTATATGACTTGAAGCTATATCTTGTGCGATGCACGGTATGCACTATTGTGACGTAATATAGCATCTTATGCAACTTAAAAATATTCGAAATAAAAAAATCTTGTCACATAAGTATCGAACTAATAACCTTTGGATTATCGAGCCGCACTTCATGCTTAACACCAAACAGTACTTATGAAACACTGATTAACCCTAAAAGGGATACCTGGGGTCCACTGGACCCCAGGCGCCTTTCAGAGCTCGTCTTTGATGGAACACACTCAGCGAGGTGACGAAACTGAGGCCATGAAGGTATCCCTTTTAGGGTTAATTGTCATGACATTATAACTCATCTCAGCGCTTGTTGGAATGCACTTGGTTTACGTGCGCTGAACGTATTCGGCAGGCTATCTGGAGATCAAAATAACGTAGCATGGTTTCCCGCGCAGTTAACCCTACTCCTCTCTTGCTAGCACCACCCATTGTTAATTATCAGGTCAACAAAACAAAAATTCTGACTTTGTAACTTGTTTCACAACCATAATGATGACTTTTCACTTTTTTTAAGCTTTTTGGCACTCCAACAGTACCTCATTCATTGTTATCACATATCACATCGCAATATGCCAACGTTAACGATTCTAGCTTATGCGAGTTTGTATGTACATTTAAACGAGTTTATTTTCACATTTATGCGATTTGGTTTGTACACCGATGCGGGTTAAACAGACGTAATTCGAAAAGTACCAAGCGAAGTCGTATAATCATCGCAGTACGCAATTATGCGAATTCAATTGCCACTTTGCGAGTTCACTCGAACGTTTTTGCGAATACGCAAAGCTCGTCGCAACAAAACATCGGAATATCGTCTACTACGATGTAGTCAGACATTATAAAAGTTAATTTGCACTCTTATATAATTTTACCAGATACATCGCAGTAAATTCAAAAAATAACATCATATGCGATGAAAATTGTACATCAGCCGTAAATATATGCGATAGTGACTTAAAATAGTACTCTATACGATGTACAGCGTGCATCCTTATGCGTCTGGGAAGTGAAATGTAGATGGAACAAAAGAGCGTGGACAGATTTTCTAGCCGGCGAATGCGAGATAGCCGCACCGGCGACATTCATCTTCTCTGCAATGTCTTGCGTCCTCTTAGTGGGACTAAGTTGAATGCTATAATGCATGTAAAGACACGTCTGGGCAGTTATTTACCGACACTTCAGATATACTGGTTCGAGCACTTTGGAAACCTTTTGTAAGTGTTGGTCAAGCCACCAATATCCCAGCAAGTCCGACGCATTATCCGTGTCAATACCAAAGCTTCATCATGGCACGAGATAGAAACTGCCAGCCAATCGTAGCATGAAATCGAACAGATCCCCGGAGGTCGATCATATATCAGCCGAGATGCTCAAAACTGATCGCATAGTATCTGCACAACTACTGCATCAATTATTCTGCAAAATATAGGAAACCGCGACATTTTCGATCGACTGGATGCAAGGCGTTTTATTAAAGGTACCCAAAAAGGGTGACCTGACTGTATGCAATAATTGGCGAGGCATCATGTTACTGTGTATCATTCTCAAAATCCTTTGCAAAGTCATCCTTAATCGGATACAGGAGAAGATTGGCGCAACTCTCCGACGGAAGCAAGCAGCATTCCATGCCCGGCGATCCTGTGTGGACCATATTGTCACGCTCCGTATTATTCTGGAGCAACTCAATGAGTTCCAAAAGTCTCTCTACCTAATGTCGATTGATTACGAAAAAGCTTTAGACCGTCTCAATCACCGGGTTCGATTCCCGGTCGGTCCAGGATCTTTTCGTAAAGAAAATTTCCTTGACTTCCTTGGGCATAGAGTATCTTCGTGCCTGCCACACGATATACGCATGCAAAATGGTCATTGGCAGAGGAAGCTCTCAGTTAATAACTGTGGAAGTGCTCATAGAACACTAAGCTGAGAAGCAGGCTTTGTCCCAATGAGGACGTTACGCCAAGAAGAGAGAGAGAGAAATGAAATCTGTCCTGCTATACGCCAATGAAAGCTGGTGTATATCAGTGGAGAACATTCAACGGCTGCAGGTCTTTATGAATAGGTGGCTGCGATTTATAATTCGCGCATGGTGGTCTCACCATGATGGATCTCCAATGTCGATGTTATCAAAAGCCACACACTCCCGACAGAAATTCGGGAGCAAAATTGGGATGGATGGGCCACACTCTACGCAGGGGCGGGAACGGGATCTACAAGCGCCCGTTAAAGTGGAACTGACCAGGACATCGCTCCCTAGGAAGGCCAAGAGGCTCACGGTGGAGCAGCCTCAACATAAAAATTCGGCCCTATGCACCACCACGGGTGCTCAGGACTAAAAGTAGTAAGTGATTAACGAATAACCGTTGTCCTCCAAGGCTCAGACTGTATCTCAGTTGGGAGACATTATACGCAGAAGAATAAACTATGCTGGTTTGCTCAAATTTCCTTTTCGCAAAGGTGGTTTATCAAGAATTTTCAAATTGTTTGATGAGGAGGAAAGCAATCAGAAAATCCATTACATTCACATTTCAAAACAATAAACAATGTTTTCGAATGGTGTTTATTTTCAAAAACAAAACAAAGTCTTCCAACCTTCAAGTAACAACACCTTTGAAAGCCAAGTTGGATCCCTATTTCAAGAATTACTCAAGTCCGAATCAACCACAGCATTCCCCGAAATCACTGCCATCAGCCACGTCGTCAGTTTCCCCTTCCTGCAAGAAAATCCCCCTCGACGACACGCATCCATCACGCAAGCTTTCGAATTGATGACGCCACCCCCGCCCGCCCAAATCACGACTCGGCAAACAGTAAATAAAACTTTTTCGCTCGGTTCCCCTTGCTTTGGTTCGTTCCCAGCGGGCTCACGCATCACCACGACTCACTGCGGAGGTGTTCTCGGTCGGCAACGGCACACACAACAGGTCACCCGATCGAAGCTCGCTCGGAAACAATCAACACAAACGGCAGCATCAGGATCGGGCCCAAGCAGGACCGAGAAAGTTCTTTCGTTGCAGAGATTGCGCCGTACCACGAGGCTTCTAGCACACACGCACCCACTACCCCCCATCGAGATTCTTAGAGTTGGACGTGTAAATACACAGGCATCGAGAGGAGCAGCCGTTCGCTAATTTAGATTAATGAGATTTAATTAGTGCTACGCATGGGAGACCTTTCCGCCTGCACGACCATGCAGGCTCTCTCCGGGTTGCGTGTTGACTGAGCGTCAAACTCCGCAATTTCTATTCCGTGTACCGTACATATAGGTATGAGAAGAGGAACCTGGTGGGTGGACGTCTCGAGACAAACAATCACAGCTTGCCCTAGTCTTGGTTTTGGTCTCGGTTTGGTGGCTTGGCTGATTTAACCGGGGAAGGAATCTTCCACATCACAGGAAATTCGCTGCTTGATTCGTTAGCTTGCTTGTGGGAAACGTTCATTTGCAAGGTAAATTAGTGACATTCGGACGGAAGTTGTGTTTCTGTTTGGTTTGATTTATAATGATTGATGCGTTTCGTTTCATTGGGCTTTGATTTGGTTGGATGGCGATGGCTGAATGTGAATATGGCACGTCTATAAACTACGTAGACCAAAAGCTGGCACTTCGTGGAACTGTTCGCAAATTATTTACAGAATCATAATAACAAGCTACGATGGAAAAATTTCTCGTAAGAAGTTTTCTCAGTAGAAGGTGCTGTGGTAGAGCTATTGATCACACATACCATCTTATCTCAGCTCAAGAAAACGGTACAATTCAGGTGTTTTCTGTAAATATATTTATCTGGCCAAACTTTGTCCAGTTACGTAATTAATTATTCTTAATAAAACGTTTTTTTTTGTTATAGGGGGCAATGGAGTTCTGCAATGATATTCTGCAATTTCTCCAGATAATTCCCCATTCATTTCTCTTAGGATTTCTTGCAGGTTTCATCTTGTAGTACCCCCCCCCCCCCCCACCACTCTGTCTCCAAATATGCTTTAGATGACGTCTTCAGGAATTCCTCCCAAGATTCTCTCTGGGATTTCATCAGTATTTTCAAAGGAATTCTTCCCGAGATTCTTTTAGCGAAGCCTCCAAAATTGTTTCTACGACTCCTTACAGAATTCTCCCTGAGGTACCTTCAATCATTTCTCATGAGCTTTAGTTAAACATTTCTCCCGCAATTTCTTAATTTCTTCCGTAAAATTTTCACAGATTATTCCCGAGATTGCATAGGGATTCAACCAGAGCATTCTTTCGGGATTCTTCCGGGATTTTTTTTAGTGATTTTCCTAGATTTCTTTAAGAGATTCCTCTCGATGTTTGTTTAATTATGCTTTCAAGTTTTCTTCTCATAAATCCTTTAGGGATTTCTTTTGAGATTCCTTTACGGATTCTTTCCGGGACTCTTTACGGCATTTTTTAAGGTATTTCATTAATTTCATGATTTATTCGAGGAATCCTTCTGCATTCTTCCAGGAATTCCTCCAGAAATTTCTTCCGTGATTTATGGGACTTTTCGGTGCTATATCGGTCTTCGGGTTTCTTTAAAATCAACCGTTTAAAAGCCGACGTTTCGAATGTTTATTCATTCATCCTCAGGGCAAAGCGATATAGCGTCAAAAAGACCCATAAATTATCAAGACGGTCGTCAATCAATAAATTTCTTCCGTGATTCCTTCATTGACTCTCCCGGATTTTCTTTAGAGATTATCACAATACTTCTTAGGGATTTCTTAAATAATCTTTTAAAAATTCCTTTAGCCGGGGCCCGTGGCGCAATTGGTCACACGTTCGCTTCATAAGCGGATGGTCATGGGTTCGAACCCAGCCCCGGCACTTCGTCAGTTGCTCTTCCCCCCGAGAACGGCTGGCGCTTGACCTTCTTCTGAGCTCTCATAGCTCTAATGAACCCGGATGATAGGATATCGGCGAAATGGCAACTAATAATTATAATGGACCCTCAATCGGACTGGAAAAAGAACAGCAGCCGCACATCATCATCTAGACCAACATTTGAAAAGGGCGTAACAGCCATTGCGAATTTCTGCTTCTCCCATCCCTCCTGGGCTTACCCCCATTATTCATGAAATCTTTTACCAGTAACAGATAAATCTGACTCCCCTCTATCCGTTACCGGGAAAAGTTTGCATAAAAATATTGAAATACGCCCAGGGGGGACGGAACAAGTGAGAATTTGCAATGGTTGTTCCACCCTTTTCAAATGTTAGTCTAGTCATCCTCGTGCTCATCATTCTACCATGGACAGGGTAGGAAATTTGGGCGCTGTACAAACTGTAAGTGTAGCTGTCAATTGTGATCGCTCTCGTAGTGCCCCAGTGGACAAAAGAGCTGTAAAATATTTTAAGTGGTTAAGAAAAAAAATCCTTTAGATATTCATCCCAGAATTTCTCCGGGATGCATTTAGAATATCTCCTGAACTTTCTTTGTAAACTTTTTTTGGGAATCCTTTATGGATTTCGGAGATTCTTGAAGTAATTCCTTTGGATATTTATCCAGTTGTTTATTCTTTTCCTTCGAGGATTCCTTCCGGAATTCATTCAGAAAATCCGTCCAAAATTCTTAGAATATCCTGCATTCCATTCGGAATTCCTTATTGGATTGCTCTCGGGTTTCTTCCTAGATTTCTCCCATCATTTCCTCAGCTCAGGGATCCCTTCCAGATTTCTTTCAGGAACTCTTCTTGAGATTCTTTCAGAGATTACTCCAGGATACTTTTATGGATTGCTCCCGAAACTCTTTCTTCTTTCTTGCATTATCGATGGTTCATGCTCACGAACTGAAATTTGCATAGAAAATGGTTTAGATATCTCTGGGATATTTCCGTGCCATTGTTCAAACATGGAGGCAACTCAAGATGGATTTCCGATATGAAACGGTCCTGCTCAAACAATGGATTGCGGTGAACAAGGGCAGGTAAGACAAAAGAAAAATTTCCAGCGTTTTCCATTGGCTAGGGGGATTTACATACATTTATTTGTTCAACATCATTAAGACAAGACATAATCAACAATAGTACGCCACAATACTCGGTTTGTGGCTGCCGCTCTCCATCCTCGGTCGCGCCCAATGCTCGCCAAGTCACGCTCCACCTGGTCCGCCCATCGTGCTCTCTGCGTTCCACGCCTGCTTATGCCAACCGGATCAGTTGCAAACAACAGCTTTGCATGGTTGTTGTCCGGCATTCTTGCAACATGCCCTGCCCACCGTATCCTTCCGGCTTTGGCCACCTTCTGGATGCTGGGTTCGCCGTAAAGTGCAGCGAGCTCGTGGTTCATCCTTCTCCGCCACACACCGTTCTCCTGCACACCGCCGAAAATCGTTCTTAGCACGCGTCGCTCGAAAACTCCTAGTGCTTGTAGGTCCTCCTCGAGCATGGTCCATATCTCGTGCCCGTAGAGGATCACCGGTCTAATTAGCGTTTTGTACATGGTGCATTTGGTGCGTGGGTGAATCTTTTTCGACCGCAGTTTCTTCTGGAGCCCGTAGTAGACCCGACTTCCACTGATGATGCGCCTCCGAATTTCACGGCTCACGTTGTTGTCAGCCGTCAGTAAGGATCCGAGGTAGACGAATTCCTCCATCACCACAAGTATCCCCGTCTATCGTAACATTACTACCCAGACGGATCCGGTCGTTTTCGGTTCCGCCTACCAGCATGTACTTTGTTTTTGAGGCATTCACCACCAGTCCGACCTTTGCTGCTTCGCGTTTCAGGCGGGTGTACAGTAGTGTGGGACAAACATCAAATTCTCGCTCCAGTTGACTTTTTCGATTCCATTTAGGTCTCATATGAACTGTGCAAAATTTCAGCGCAATCGGTGAAACTATAATTTAGCGCAAGCGGTTCAAAGTTTTCATAGGATTTACTATGGGAAAAGTTACACTTTCAGATAAAAATTCCGAGAGGTCGCCCCTTGTCTCGTTAATTCAAATCGATCAACGCTTCTTGTAGAAAAATCATTTATGAAACTTTCCTTTAAAGACCGCAAAACAATTGGACGCTTGTGGAAAAAGTTATTGATTTATTACCGATTAGTGATCCAACGAACGGCTTTTTGTTTTATTTTATCAGCAGCACTGCTGCTGTCGTTGCTGCATGGGGTGGCGGGAGGCATCACCACC
Organism: Aedes albopictus; assembly: GCF_035046485.1. Lineage (NCBI taxonomy): Eukaryota > Metazoa > Arthropoda > Insecta > Diptera > Culicidae > Aedes > Aedes albopictus. The sequence continues at coordinate 476,339,935 of NC_085137.1, read as the reverse complement.
ATCAGTGGTGCTTTTTGTGCTATCGGGAACATCTTCATATCGAAATGTGTGACATAATCAATACCGCACAATTTCGATTCCCGGCGGGTAGTCCGCGACCGTCCTGGGCAGAAATAGCTAGTTTCCTGAAATCGCTGGAAACTGATTTGCTGCTTATTGAATCAGCATATAAGACGGCAAATGATCGTTCGTTGTTTTTGAAGTTTTCGTCGTTGGAGGCAATGAAGGAAGCTTTGAGGAAAAATGCGGATCCGAAAAAGTTCATCTACGACAACGGGAAGACCGTCGAAGTGCGGATGTGCATTGCTGGCGCGAATGTGCAATATGTGCGGGTTTTCGATTTGCCGCCGGAGCTGAGTGACGAGTGCTTGTCATTGGTACTCGCAGAATATGGAAAAATAGATCAAGTGATTCGCGAAAAGTTCGCCGCGGAATCGGGACTCGGTCATATCCACAATGGCGTGCGAGGAGTATTCATAGACGTTAAAAAGGACATACCACCAATGATTGACGTCGGAAAGTGGAAAGGACGGATTTTTCACAACGGATTGAAAGATACCTGCTTCCTGTGCCGAGCAGTCGGCCATCGGAAAGATTCATGTCCTCAACGAAGAACTCGAACACACCAGGCGGATCAACAGCGGAAAGTAACGGAAACCTGCTCGTATGCAGCTATTGTGTCGCAGGGTTCGGTTTCTCCGGAACAGAAATTAATATCGGAAGATGATATGATTGAAGTGTTGGAGGATCAGCCGTTTGACACAACAACAGATGGAGAACAAGCACAATCAGGGGTTCCTGGAGAAGATTCGGAAAATGAATGGCGCCCGATGACACAGATGGAAAAACTGGAAGAAGTGGCCAAGGTCATTCAAGATGTGATGGGAAATCCGACTGCTGATCAGCGTAGGGCTCAATTCGCCGCATCTGGTTCAAGCTCAGGTTCCGGACCGCGGGTGAAGAAGAAATGCGCACGAAGAACGCTTTACTAGGATTGTTTTCAAATTGTCATTAGAATGTTTAAATATTAATTCGAATTTCGGCTCCGTAAAGTTTTTTGTTAACAATTGAGCCTATACAAATAAATGATTTGGAAAAAAAAGGCATCACCACCCCCAGAAACAGCAGCAGCCAAGGCAGCAGCTACAGTGCTGCTGATAAAACAAAACAAAAAGCCGTTCGTCGGATCTCTAATCGGTAATAAATCAATAACTTTTTCCACAAGTATCCAATTGTTTTGCGGTCTTCGAAGGAAAGTTTCATAAATAAATTTCCTACAAGAAGCGTTGATCGATTTGAATTAAGGAGACAAGGGGCGACCTCTACGATTTTTTGTTTGAAAGTGTAACTTTTCCCATAGTAAATCCTATGTAAACTTTGAACCGCTTGCGCTAAATTCTAGTTTAACCGATTGCGCTGAAATTTTGCACAGTTCATATGGGACCTAAATGGGATCTAAAAAGTCGACTGGAGCGAGGATTTATTTGTTCCATACAAACGTGTCCCATACTAGTGTACAGCTCTGCCACCATTCCTAATGTTCTTGCAATAATGTCCATGTCGTCCGCAAAGCACACAAATTGACCGGATTTTGTGAAAATCGTTCCCCGGCTGTTGAGCCCGGCTCGTTGCATCACACCTTCCAGAGCGATGTTGAAGAGTAGGCATGAGAGTCCGTCACCTTGTCGCAGTCCCCGGCGAGATTCGAATGAACTGGATAGTTCACCCGAAACCCTTACGCAGTTTTGCACACCGCCCATCGTTGCTTTAATAAGTCTATAGACTTATAGTCAGCTTCCCAGGAAAGCAGTTTTCGTCCATGATTCTCCATAGCTCGGCGCGGTCGATACTGTCGTATGCCGCTTTGAAATCGATGAACAGGTAGTGCGTTGGGACCTGGTATTCACGGCATTTCTGGAGGATTTGTCGTACGGTAAAGATCTGGTCCGTTGTCGAGCGGCCGTCGATGAAGCCAGCCTGATAACTTCCCACGAAATCATTCGTTTTAGGTGACAGACGACGCAAGATGATCTGGGATAGCACTTTGTAGGCAGCATTCAAAATAGTGATCGCCCTGAAGTTCTCACATTCCAAATGGTCGCCTTTCTTGTGAATGGGGCAGATTACCCCTTCCTTCCACTCCTTCGGTACCTGTTCGGTTTCCCAGATCCTGTCTATCAGCCGATGCAGACAGGTGGCCAACTTTTCTGGGCCCATCTTGATGAGTTCAGCTGCGATACCATCCTTACCAGCTGCTTTGTTGTTTTGAGTTGGTAAATGGCATCCTTAACTTCCCTCAGCGTGGGAGTTGGTTCATTTCCGTCCTCCGCTGCACTGGCGTCGTCGTTCCTTCCGTTGCTATGGGCTCCCGTGCCTACGTTCTCCACGCCGTTCAGGTGCTGATCGAAGTGCTGCTTCCACCTTTCGATCACCTCACGTCCGTCCGTCATGAGGCCTCCGTCTTTATCCCTGCATATTTCGGCTCGCGGCACGAAGCCGTTGCGGGATGCGTTGAGCTTCTGATAGAACTTCCGTGTTTCTTGGGAACGGCACAGCAGTTCCATTTCTTCACACTCCGCTTCTTCCAGGCGGTGCTTTTTCTCCCGAAAGAGGCGGGTTTGCTGTTTCCGCTTCTGATTGTAACGTTCCAAGTTCTGTCGAGTCCTTCGCTGCAGCATTACCGCCCTCGCTGCGTTCTTCTCCTCCAAAACCGTTCTGCACTCTTCGTCGAACCATTCATTCCGTCGATTCCGTTCCATGTACCCGATGGTGCTCTCGGCTTCATCGTTGATGGCTGCTTTCGCTGTACTCCAGCAGTCCTCTAGAGGAGCCTCAGCGCGTATGCTGAGGCGACATCCGATTGCTTCATTCGCTCTAGGTTGTACCGTGGCGGTTGCCGGTACCGTACATTGTTGATGATGGAGAGTTTTGGGCGCAGTTTGACCATCACCAGATAGTGGTCGGAGTCGATGTTGGCGCCACGATAGGTCCTGACGTCGATAATGTCGGAGAAGTGCCGTCCGTCAATCAGAACGTGGTCGATTTGAGATTCCGTCTGCTGTGGTGATCTCCAGGTGTAACTATAAGGGAGGCTGTGTTGGAAAAAGGTACTACGTATGGCCATATTTTTGGAGGCGGCGAAATCAATGAGTCGTAGGCCGTTTTCGTTCGTCTGCTGGTGGGCGCTGAACTTACCAATCGTCGGTCTGAATTCCTCCTCCTGGCCTACCTGAGCGTTCAAATCTCCTATGATGATCTTGACGTCGTGGCTTGGGCAGCGATCGTACTCGCGTTCGAGCTGCGCGTAAAATGCGTCCTTGTCATCATCCGGAGTGTGAGCTGTGCACGTTTATTATGCTGAAGTTGAAGAATCGGCCCTTGATCCTCAACCTGCACATTCTTTCATCGATCGACCACCAACCGATCACGCGCCTCTGCATGTCACCCATCACGATGAAAGCTGTTCCCAGCTTGCGTGTGTTGCCGCAGCTCTGGTAGATGGTATGATTGCCTCTAAACGTTCGCACCATGGATCCTGTCCAACACACCTCCTGCAAAGCTACGATGCCGAACCCGCGGTCCTTCAGTAGATCGGCGAGTGTACGGGTGCTCCCAATGAAGTTGAGAGATCGGCAGTTCCACGTACCGGATTTCCAATCGCAAGTCCTTTTTGTTCGCTGGGGTCGTTGCCGTTGGTCTCGGTTCGTATTATTCTGTTGCTGATTTTCCGTTACAATGGGTTTTTACGGCTGGCCCGTAGGGCCTGACACCAACCCCCTACTTTCCGGAGGACCATAGTGCACACCCAGACAACCAATTTGCACGTACAGGGGATGGCCAAAATGTTTGGGATAGGCAACTTTTTTTTCTCTCACAAAAAAGTTCAACAAGCTATAACTTTTCATAGAGCGCATCAAAAAATCTCAAATTTTGACTGTTTGTTAACCTATTATGTGTGCATCATTGGTACAAATTTGGGCTCGATTGATTAATATTTCGCAAAGTTAGAACCGTTCGGGTGAAACACTATTTTTCAGACAACTCATTTTTGAGGTGTCATATATCGGAAACCAGTGAACCGAATTGAATGAAATTTTGAACGTACACTAACAATATGTAAATGCTTCACAAACTATTAAAACATAGATACTTTTTAAACGTTGAAAAAAGTTATCATGGATTGACACTTTTTGGAGTTTTCTCGAAAAAATGTAATTTTTTTACATCAATGTCAATAAATTTTCGTGTTGATATCCAAAGATTTTCCACTTCTGTTCTCAAGTTATCTCTAACCAGATATATTAGAGCCTATTAAGATTGAAGGAAGAACACATTTAGTAATGTTTGTGTCGTATTGTAAATTTGACTTATTTTCCTCTATATGGGTAAAATTTTCGATCCGGTGTAACTTAATTCGCCGTGAGAAAATGTTACATTTTATAACGTCGTATTAAGTATCAATATATTGTTGATAAACGTTAAAAAATTCATTCAATTCGGTTCACTGGTTTCCGAGATATGACAGTTCAAAAATTAGTTGTCTAAATAATAGTGTTTTACCCGAACGGTTCTAACTTCGCGAAATATTAATCAATCGAGCCCAAACTTGTACCACTGATGCACATATAATAGGTTGACAAACAGTCAAAATTTGAGATTTTTTGATGCACTCTATGAAAAGTTACAGCATGTTGAATTTTTTTGTGGGAGAAGAAAAGTTGCCTATCCCAAACATTTTGGCCATCCCCTGTATATTGAAGTTTATGTTTATGTTATACGTACTTTTATGCAGTAAAGTTACATCGCATAAGATGCAGTAAAAGTGCCTTATGCGTACAAAAGTGGAGGCGCTATACGTGCATTGACGAGAAAATAATGACGCTATATGACTTGAAGCGATATCTTATACGATGTACGTTATGCACTATTGCGACGTAATATAGCACCTTATGCGACTTAAAAATATTCGAAATAATAAAATCTTGTCACCTAAGTATCGAACTAATAACCTTTGGATTATCGAGCCGCACTTCACACTTAGCACCAAACACTACTTATGAAACACACTGATTAAATGTCATGACATTCTAACTCACCTCAGTGCTTGTTGGAATGCACTTGGTTTCCGTGCGCTGTACGTATTCGGCAAACTCTTTGGAAATCAAAATGATGTAGCATTATTTCCCGCACAGTTACCACTCCTCCTCTCTTGCTAGCACTACTCGTTGTTCATTATAAGGTCAACAAATCAAAAATGATGACTTTGTAACTTGTTTTGTAATCATAATGATGACTTTTCATTTTCTTTTAGCTTTTTGGCACTCCAATAGCACTTCTTTCATTGTTATCACATATCACATTGCAATATGTCAACGTTAACCATTCTCTCGCACGCTTTAGCGAATAAGCAAAGTTCGTCGCAACAAAACATCGGAATATCGTCTACTACGATGTAGTCATGCATTATGAAAGTTAATTTGCACTCTTATATGATTTTACCAGATACATCGCAGTAAGTTCAAAAAATAACATCATATGCGATGAAAATTGTCCCTCAGCCGTACATATATGCGATATTGACTTAAAATAGTACTTTATACGATGTACAGCGTGCATCCTTATGCGATGCCTGGTTGTCTGGGCAGTTGAGCTTAGAGTCCTTCCCTGGCACTCGGACGTAGATCAGCCGCCCCTAACATGGGGATCAGACGCTGTTGTGAGTCGCTCCTCCTGGAGAGCAGACGCTCAGGTTTGCCGAAGCAAACCCCCCTTCCCTGTTAGCCTATGCTCAAAGTTCCCACCGGGGTTGGTTACCCGATCTTCCCTAAGGTTGCTCATACTTTCTGGCCGTTACCGCGTGGAGGTAGGGATAGTAGTTGCTGGGCAGAGGCTAGTGGATCACAATGGGATCTGAATTGCGCAGCATACTCAGCCTTTACCGTGCCTATATAGGCGGTTATTTGCTGTAAATCATTTGACACATCCTGGAAAATTTGGGCACGGCTGTTACGTTTATAAGAAATCACTGTGTCATCGGCGAACAACCTTGGTTGGCCTTTAATTTGAAGATTTGCGATGTTGTTCACGTATATAAGAAACAGCAAAGGGCCAATGTTGCTACCTTGTGGAACGTCACAGAAGATACTACGAAGCTCACTTCTAATCCCAGGAATCACAACTTGTTGTTCACGATTGGACAAGTAACTACGCATAAGGTCATTAGCGAATCCTTGAATTCCATATGCATCGAGTTTTTTCAAGAGCATCGAGTGATTGATTGTGTCAAAGGCTTTAGATAAATCTAAGAATAGAATTCCAGCTGACATTTTTTGCGAATCGACATCCACTAATTCCAAGACCGCGATTTCTCGTTTCGAGTTTCTCAAATGCCTTGTTGATAGCCGGTAATACGGATATTGGTCTGTAGTTTGTAGAATCATTCGGGTTACCTCCTTTGAAGACAGGATATACGAGGGCTCGTTTAAGGAAATCCGGGTAGCAACCTGAGCTAATCACCCCCATGATCACCCCCATTCTTGTTTTCGATCGAATCCATTTTCGAACGTAAATCGTCCGCATTACCGTTTAAGCCAGCAAAATCAAATGGGCAACAGATTCGAACGAAACAAATACGTTAGAAAGTGGATACGCCCGTAAACAAGAATAAGGGTGAAGACTATCATTGAAGGATGTACAAATAATTTGCGAAATTGCTAATCCATGTTTTTAAGCGCTGCTACGGAAAAGTCGTCTACTCCAGTTGCTTTAAGAGGCATCTAATGTGTTAATTGTATTAAATACCTCAGGTTGTGAAGCCGGTCTTAGAAAGATAGATCTAGCTGAACGTTTCATGGTATTAAATTTGTCTATGTCGCCATCCGAATCGAGACTGCTTGCAATTTCATCTCCAATAGTTGAGAACTAGGATAGGATATGACAACAGAAATTCGCCTGCCTTGATATTTTTTCGTTGGATTTCGTCGACGATGGAAATCCAGTGCCACCACTTTTCTTTATTCCAAATCTTTCAAACGATTGAAATTTAACGATTGATATTTGGATGCATATTTCGCACCGTAAATCATTATTAGCAATTGGAATAGCATAACTTGTAAGTAAAATTGATTTCACACGAAAGACTCTTTCATTTAGAGTGAAATATATCAAAACTTCAATCGATTTTGCACCAAATCAATGGTATTTATCAATATTCAGACATATCAGCTAAAGATTCACCCACGCACCAAATGCACCATGTACAAAACGCTAATAAGACCGGTGATCCTCTACGGGCACGAGATATGGACCATGCTCGAGGAGGACCTACAAGCACTAGGAGTTTTCGAGCGACGCGTGCTAAGAACGATTTTCGGCGGTGTGCAGGAGAACGGTGTGTGGCGGAGAAGGATGAACCACGAGCTCGCTGCACTTTACGGCGAACCCAGCATCCAGAAGGTGGCCAAAGCCGGAAGGATACGGTGGGCAGGGCATGTTGCAAGAATGCCGGACAACAACCCTGCAAAGCTGGTGTTTGCAACTGATCCGGTTGGCATAAGAAGGCGTGGAACGCAGAGAGCACGATGGGTGGACCAGGTGGAGCGTGACTTGGCGAGCATTGGGCGCGACCGAGGATGGAGAGCGGCAGCCACAAACCGAGTATTGTGGCGTACTATTGTTGATTGTGTCTTGTCTTAATGATGTTGAACAAATAAATGTATGTATGTATGTACATATCAGCTACTTAAGGATGATTTACATTTGAATGCTGACATTTTGAAGTCGAGAAAACTTGAACAGAAAAATACAATAATTTTTAACATTAGTATCACATGCTAAACCTACGAACTAGCAACACGGCCAAACCAATAACAAAGTGATTTGATCGCAGCAGGTTGAGAAGAACCTATTGAACACATTTCCCACGTCCTCAGGTTCGATTACTTGGACGCCACCGACATCTAGTTCGAGATGTTTTTCCTCAGCTGCTTTATTTCCGATGAAGCTATTGATACACGCAGAAAAATGGCTCTTGTTCAAAACAATAAAACGCATGGTTGATTTTCAACCTGAGAATTTACTTATTCCAATGTTATATTTAATTGTTTTCATTTAGAGTTTATCGATAAAAACAACCGATTGCCATCATTTCATACAATGTCAAAAATTTCATTTGTTTCAACAAAATAAAAACCATAAACATGGTCCGAAAGCACTCACACATCTATAAAATGCTTACCCCAACATCGCCACAACGAAGAAGGTGCAGCAAATCCATCACGCCAACTTCCAAGTGCAGCTTTGGCCGTGATGGAAAACGCGCAGGTACTCACGACAGCATCCACAAAAAGTTGATCGGTTTCGCCTTTTTTGTCTTTTTTTAGTCGTTCTCCTCCCCATCCGCTTACCGACGGTCTAAAAATAGATTTCCGAGCTGCCCCAGTTGCTGCCGTCACCAACACAATCACATTCCGGGTTTGTTAGTGGCAAAAGTACAGTCGTTTGAATCAATCCATTATTTCATGTTAAAAATACCATATCTCTGTTTGTTTTAACAAACAGTCAAAAATTTCGACAAATGAAAATATTTGTATTATCAAACAATAGAACAGTTCAGTTTAAACTAGAAAACAGTTTGTCGCTATAGTAAACTGAAAAATCGGTTGATTTGAACTAGAATTTAATTGTGTTTACAATTTATTTTTCTGCGTGTACGGTTTCACAGTTGTTTGGAACATCAGCCATACTGTCAGTGTGGTGAGTTCAGCAGTGATCCAGGACAGCTGCATTTCACGATACCTCAATGGGGCCAAGCAGTGCAAACTGACGTACAAGAGAGACGGATATCCAGCGTTTTCTAGATACACCAATGTTGATTGGGCGAATGACCTGAGACGAGACCATCAGTTTGCGGGTTTGTATTCCTGCAATACGGAGATGAGGTTTCGTTTTGATCAAGAAACGGAATATGTACATGGCAATTTCGATGGTCAATTAAGACGCCTTCTGGTGAAGAGGGTTCATATTGTAGTCATACGATATCGATGACTCCGACTCTGATTTTTCAATAGGGTCTAACTGACATTTTCGATGCCGTTCATCATCTTTTTTGTTTCTTGAAATTTAAAGCAATTCTCATCAAAAAAAATTACCGAAGTCGGCAATCAAAGTTAAGGCGAAACTGGAAGCACTTCCTCACTTTTTGGTTTTTGATTTTCTATTAAATAACGAAACAATATTTTCAAAATCGGTTTTCGTGCACATGTAGAGTATAGATCAAGGTATCTTCTGAACTTTTTTGTGGTGGAAAATGTTTTTCGTTTTTGCATTTTTGAACAAAATTTCACAAAAAAAAAATGTTTCTGCAAAAATGGAAAACAATTTCCACCTCAAAAAAATTCAGAAGATACCTTGACCCATACTCTACATGTGCACGAAAACCGATTTTGAAAATATTGCTTCGTTATTTAATAAAAAAAATCAAAAATCAAAAACTGAGGAAATGCTTCGAGTTTCGCCTTAAGTGTTAACACTCAACTGATATGGTAATTAGCTAAGGTCGAACTGATGGTAAATGCGTCTAAAACAAAGGCGGAATCGAGCACAACAAGATTCGATTGAATGGATTCATCCAAACAACATCCTGTTGCTTCAATTGCCCCGAAATGTCATACGGCATTTCGTGGAATATTGGATACTCTTCAGGTGATCGATATAAAACGACACATCAAAGGAACATAAAATTCATTGAAAACCATTTAGGTCAGATCATGATGACTACCAGGACCAACCATGCCTAGTCAATCACCATTTTCCTACGCATCATCAACGAGGGTCCAATAAGTGCCTCTCACCAAATCGATTCAAACATATTTACCTCGAATTCGGGCAAGCAACACGTAATCTATTTCCCGCGTAGCAACATCTAAAACGGGAGCAACAACAGCAACACCATCGCCACCAAACGATTTAGTTAGATACACGTGGCAAGATCGAGAGAAGCTTTATGACTTCCTGCTGGCTGGTGGTACCTACAGTCAACGGCAATGGAACGGGACCGACGAGCGAAAGTGGATGTGGTGTGCCTGGCATGCTAATCCTCCCGTATCAGCAGCAGCGGAACGTAAGCTCTACTAGCTTCTCAGCCCTGACTGTTACGGTAACCGTTGTTTACGATGAAAGATGGAAGCCGTTTCTAATTCTGTACTGACGGTCTCTCTATAAATATTTGCGATCGCTCACGTGGAATGTGGAATGCCGGCGGGCGAGCGCGGCGAAGGTCTATAAGTGATGTTGTTTAAGATCTGTTCTAAATTTCATTTCCATGAAGCGACCGCGTGCCTATTATGTAGTTGATGGAAGCCCCTCTACGTCGTCATACACAAGTGGGAGCTTCCGACGACGACGATGATGGTGATGCTCCGTTCCTTGCGGGGTGTGAGGTAAATTTCACACGATGCTATGCGAATGAAATTTTAATTAATTTTAATTCACTTTTTGATATTCTCTCCAGTTAGGTTCGGGCTTGGTCTAGCTGTTGGTATTCGGTTTGGGGAAGCGAAGCTTAGTGGGTGTGTGAGCTTCTGCTTAAAATCTTGTGGACGTGGTCCCGAAGTTGGATGCTGGCGCTCGCTCGCAGTACAACACAATGAACTGAATCGTCCGGCTTCCGAGTGGAGAAACTTGGCCACGGACCTCCCTCAGTCCAGTCAGTGATGGCGTTGTGATTTGCTTCTGCTGGAGTCAACGGAGCTGAATGGAGATTTGAAACAAAAGGATGTGCCGAAAGAAGTGGCGGGAAAGTCTGCAATGAAGAGATAATTTTCCTGAACGTGATTATAAATAATTAACTTTTGGATGAAAATTAAATACGATGAAATATTTTGCGCTATGCTGTGGCAGTGGTGGAGTCGAGTCTGTTCATTTTTTTTTCTGCTAGCAGAGTATCCCTAGGAGAATTTCGTCAGTGGTATGGATACTGAAAAAGAACGAAGTGGGAGCTGTCAGCAGTTTTGCTGACAGCTGCTGTAAACTAGATTACTAGACGAAACTCGCACGTACGGCAGCTGACAGGGATGTGATTAAGTATTCTTTGCTGCCTTGTGACAAACGAGATCTTTTCTGGGCTTTTCAGACTGTAAAATGGCATTAGGCGCTCGAACGAACGAAATACTATTTGTTAGAAAAGTAAAAATTTTCATGTGCCATCTGGTTAAAAAAAACTCAGATATTTTAGTAGATTTACTTAAAAAGTGTGGTCAATGCGTTTCGCATAAATCTGAGCGTAGCCAGAACCAGATAGGGCAGGTGCCTTGTGCATAAAAACTTTTTAAAGGTCGCTGAGGGAAATTTAGTCAAATTTTCCGGTGTAATCTACAATGAATTAATCGGAAGATCTCAAAAAGCTCCATTCCGTCACACGAGCGCACTCAAGCGCAGTGATTAAAAATGTACTGCCAAAAACGGTAGTTTGGATGATAATCGTGGGTGTATGATCTTGACTGTCATACAACAAAAACATTCACGCATGACCAGATGAAACATTCATGGGTGATTTGACTTTTTTTTAATCTCAGGTCGTACATAAATGACGCAGCATTTTATGGGGGAGAGGGAATCTCGGATTATGCTAGAAGCTATGTATTAGGTATGGGAAAATAGGCTAACGAGGGGGAAGGGGGTTAAAAAATCGTCAAACAAAAACAATGCTGCACACGTCCATTTATGGACGGCCTCTCACGACAAAAAATGTAGTGGCAAATTAAGTGAATTAATGAAACCCAGTGGACCCGAGAACTGTGAACGGGACATGCGTTTAACAACAGAACCAGAAGTGTAGAGAAGCGGAGACAAAGATTTTCGGATAATGGGTAACGAGGGTCATAACCACCAATGAAGCAGTGGCACAAGAGACAGTGGCTCTCAACTGAATAGTTACGACCCACGTCTAAAAATCAAAAAGACTCATGCCATATGGATTTTTTGGACCTGGCTCATTGAGTTGATGTTGGAACCCAATATCCTAGGCCATTTTGGAATTAAAGACGGCACTTGGGTTTTGTGGAAGCAAGACAGGGGCGCTACTGGGAATTTCAGAAATTCCCAAAAACGCCTCTGTAACATCTCTGAAACCCGCTAAAAATTCTCTGAAGCTGCTTGAAATGCCTCCGAAATCCCCGTTAAAACCCCTCGGACCCCATGTAACCCACCTTACGGGCTACGCATAAACCTTACCTTACCTTACCGATCAGGATAAAGCCGGGGTGGCCTCTGCTATACATAGTAGTCGTCTCCATTCCACTCGATCCATGGCTGTTTGTCTCCAGTTCCGCACTCTGCGTAGGGTTCGCAGATCGTCCTCCACTTGGTCGATCCACCTGCTGCTGCCCTCCACGTCTTCTTGTACCGGTCGGATGAATCTCGAGAACCATTTTAGTCGGGTTGCTATCCGACATCCTGATGACGTGACCCGCCCACCGTATTTTCGCGGTGTGAACGATGGTTGGTTCTCTCAGCAGCTGATGCAGCTCGTGGTTCATTCGCCTTCTCCAAGTCCCGTCTTCCATCTGCACTCCGCCGTAGTGCAAAATCTGCAAAATTCCATCTGCACTCCGCCGTAGATGGTACGCAACACCTTTCGTTCGAAAACTCCAAGGGCGCGTTGGTCCTCTGCACGTAGGGTCCATGTTTCGTGCCCATAGAGGACGATCGAACTGAAGATAGTTAACTTCGTGTTACGGCGAACTTTATTCGATCGTAGAGTTCTGCGGAATCCAAAGTAAGAACGATTTCCTGCCACAATGCGCCACAGAATTTCTCTGCTGGTGTCGTTGTCGGCGGTCACCAGTGAGCCCAAGTACACGAATTTTTCAACCGCCTCGATTTCATCACCGTCGATATAAATTCGGGGTGGCGGGCGCGGTGATTCCTCTCTGAAGCCCTTTGCCATCATGTGTCTTCGACACATTAATGACTAATCCGATTCGCCTGGCTTCACTCTTTAGTCAGATGTACGTTTCCGCCATCGTCTCAAACTTACGAGCAATAATATCAATATCATCAGTGAAACCAAGCAGCTGAACGGACTTCGTTCAAATCGTATCACTCGTGTTAATCCCTGCTCTCCTTATTACACCCTCCAACGCAATGTTGAACAGCAAGCACGAAAGACCATCTCCTTGCCGTAACCCTCTGTGAGATTCAGAGGGATTCGAGAGTGTCCCTGATAGGGGCCGTCCATATACCACGTGGACAGCTTGGAGGGGGGAGGGGGTTAGCGAAAAGTCCATGCTTGTCCACGGAGAGGGGGGTGGGGGTTCGTCAAATGTCCACGTGGACAACGAAACAAATTATGTCGCATTATTGATGAGATTCTCACAACAGTGCTTTCATACATTTTATTTTATTATACATTGTCTTTTACTTGTAAGTCAAGGAAAAAAAAAAATCATTGATTTACAGAATAATTTGTTTTAAATTATCAGATTTTATAATTACTTAGTTTTCTTCATCGAGGAATATTCTGGAGATTTAAAATGGAGTGTAGACCATACAAATGTTGGTGTTCAGCCAGAAAATTTTCTTCCAAGCTCTGTATGAATTTTTCGAAGTTTAATATCAAATTTTTTAACTACTTGAAACTTTCAAAATACATGTAGGGGTTTGCAGGCTTATCTCAAAATCTTTTTGTTGTAGGTTCCTTTAAAATTTAAGATGTTTCTAATGGATTTTAAAGTCTAAACCTCAGCAATATAATTTAGTTGCTGTAAATCTTTTTTTTTTTGTAAGAATCTAAGAAATATAATCTTATCTCAACAAAAATCTAAGATTTAAAATTACTTTATCTCAACAAAACAATCCGACAATCATAGATTGAACAAACATTCTAAAAAACACCGTCTTCAACCAGAAGCTGTACAGACTAAACATTGAACAATCACTAATATTAGGCAATGGACATTACACGAAAAACACCCAATGAAGAATTTTCCGTTTGACGAAAAATTTTTACCAACTGGAGCAAGAATCGAACCCCCACTTTCACAAACATTAAGCTGAATTAAAAACAATGTTGAAAACTTGTAGGTAGCTATTTTGTGGTACTTGTTTGTATTATATTTGAAGCTATAGAATATTTGTATTTTATAAAGTTTTCAATTATATTTAAGACATTTTTTACGAACAAAAAAAAACAATATTTAAAAAAATACTTTTTTAAAATCACTTTTTTCATTTATTTAAGAAATATGACAAAAAAAACTTTTTTTCGGATGTCCACGTGGACATTGGGGGAGGGGGGTAGGGGTCAATGAAAAGTCCACGCTTGTCCACGGGGAGGGGGGAGGGGGTCAAAAACTATGAATTTTCTGTCCACGTGGTATATGGACGGCCCCACTCGAACTTCGCACATCACTCGATCCATCGTCGCCTTGTTCAATCGTATCAGTTCATCCGGGAATCCATATTCGTGCATAATCTGCCATAGCTGTTCTCGATCGGTTGTATCATACGCCGATTTGAAATCGATGAACAAGTGATGTGTGGGCACGTTGTATTCGTGACATTTCTGCAACACCTGGCGGATGGCGAACATCTGGTCCGTTGTAGCGCGTTCACCCATAAATCCAACTTGATATTGCCCCACGAACTCTCTTGCAATCGGTGATAGACGGCGGCATAAAATTTTAGAGAGTACCTTGTAGGCAACGCTCAGCAGTGTGATAGCGCGATAGTTCCCGCAATCCAACTTATCGCCCTTTTTGTAGATGGGACACACGATACCTTTCATCCATTCCTCCGGTAATACTTCCTCCTCCCAAATCTTGGTAATGACCCAGTGTAGTGCTCTCAACAGTGCTTCTCCACCGTATTTTAGAAGCTCGCTTGGGAGCGGCTTTGTAGTTTTTCAATCGGCCAACCTCCTTCTCAATCTCTTGGAGGTCAAAGGCCGGAATTTTTTCGTCCTGTGCACATACTCCTAGATCTGTTACCACGCCACCTTCGGCACTTATAACGTCGCCATTGAGGTGCTCATCGTCATGCTGCCACCACCTCTCGACCACCTCACGCTCGCTCGTGAGAATATTCCCGTGATTATCTCGGCACATGTCGGCTTGTGGCACAAAGCCTCTGCGCGAGCGGTACCGCTTCTCGTAGAACTTTCGTGTGTCCTTAGCGCGGTACAGCTCTTCCATCGCTCCGCGATCTCGTTCTTCCTGCTGGCGCTTCTTCATCTGGAAGACTGAGTTCTGCCTGTTCCACGCCTGTTTGTAACGTGCCTCATTCGCTCTTGTACGGTGTTGAAGCATTCTCGCCCATGATGCATTCTTCTCGTTTTTCAACTGTTCACATTCGCCGTCGTACCAGTCGTTTCTGTGATTCGGAGTCGCGAAGCCTAATGAGCCGAGGTACTATCTAGGGCGGATCGGATGTCCCTCCAGCCATCTTTAAGTGTAGCTGCGCCAAGCTGCTCTACCGTTGTTGGTAGGGCCACTGCTAACTGCTGCGCGTAGTCTTGAGCCACTTCTACGTTACGCAACTGCTCGATGTTGAGCCGCGGCGTTCGATTTCGACGCGTGTTGATAACTGTCGAAAGTTTTGAGCCCATGCATACAGCTACTAAGTAGTGATCCGAACCGAATCTGCGGTATGTGCGGACATTGGTTACATCCGAGAAGAATTTACCGTCGATTAGAACGTGGTCGATTTGGTTTTCTGTCTGATGGTCGGGTGATCTCCAGGTGGCTTGGTGGATATCCAGTCAACCAGTGATCGTATAGGATGTTGAATAAGATGTTAAAGTGGAGGCGATATGCGTACCTTTTACATGCGCCTAAATGGAGGCATGCACGCATATGGCCTCCTCTTTATCATCTTATGCAACATCCTATACGACTACTGGTTGTCTGGGTATCTTTTCGGGGGAAGAAAGTGCTTCGGACTACCATACCACGGGAGGCTGTAAAGTTTACATATCGCTGGCCGTTATCATTCGATACGGCGAGCAGGCTGTTTCGCCCGATAACCGGTCTGTACATTTCCTCCCTTCCTACCTGCGTGTTCATGTCGCCGACAACGATTTTTACGTCACGCGGCGAGCAACCATCGTATGTTTGCTCTAGCTGCACGTAGAACGCTTCTTTCTTGTCATCAGGTCTCCCTTCGTGTGGGCAGTGGACGTTGATGAGGTTGTAGGGCAAAAGGTCGAAGGTCAAAAGGTCGGAGGTCAAAAGGTCGACGGTCAAAAGGTCGAAGGGTAAAAAGGTCGAAGGGTCAAAAGGTCGAAAGGTCAAAATAAAAAAAATACCTAGGACAAAAGGTCGAAAGGACAAAAGGTCGAAAGGTCGAAGGGTCAAAAGGTTGAAAGGTCGAAATCGAAAAAAAAAAAATAAACTAGGACAAAAGGTCGAAAGGCCGAATTTAAAAATGGATGAAAGGGAACAATGACGATGATACAGAAGATCAAAATAAACATAAATATTTTCTTTCCTCTTCCTTCTTACTTTACATTCTCTCTGCAGCTAGGCCTGCATCTTTTCAACTTAGTATTCTTTCAGCACTTTCGCAGTTATTAATTGAAGGGCTTTCTTTGCCTGTCATTGTATGAATTTTTATATTATATGACAAGCATACACTATTCCTAATTAGTCGACAATATTTCCTGACCGGAACGGGAATCCAACCTTTAATTACAGTTGGTTTTTATAATACTTAGTTGGCGTTTTTTTTTTTGTAGTGACATATTTTCAGTCATTGGTGTGACTACCATTATTTTTCCCTATATAATTTTACCTTCTTTTGATCATAGGCTGTTCTTTCTAGTAATGCTTTTTGATAATTTTTGGTGTACTTACTAATAATATAATTGCGTATAATATTTTTCCTTCTTTTAAAAATAGGTAGTTCTTTCTAGTTATACTATCAAAGCGATTATTTTAAATTTTATTTCAAAAGTGTCCAAAAAGATCTCCTACAAAGATCTACTTAAATATCAAAAGATGTAAAGATCAACGTTACGTTTTATTTTTTTAATAACCTCTAGTTCAATGTACTTATTAAACATTGCATTTTTGATACTTTATACGTAATTTTTCTATTCGTTTTGACCATTTCTTTCTATTCCATCCAAAAACTCATATTGATTATGAGTGACGCAATGCGAAAAATATTTATGGCGTAAATCATCGCGCTGCAGGTACTTGAATAAATTTGAAAGCCGCTTTTCGTACATAACGGATCCTGGCCTTTCAGTTTTATTACTAACTACAGCCTTCGAGCCTTTGACCTTCCAACCTCTCGACATTTGGCCTTGTTCTTTTTTTATTTTGACCTTTCGACTTTTCGACCTGTTGTCCTAGTTATTTTTTTTATTATTTCGACCTTTCGTCCTTTTGAACGCTTGTCATTTCGACCTTTCGACCTTTTGTCCTAGTTATTTTTTTTATTTCGACCTTTCGACCTTTTGACCCTTCGGCCTTTTGACCCTTCGACCTTTTGTCCTTTCGACTTTCGACCTTCGACCTTTTGTCCTATTAATTTTTTTGTTTTTTCGACCTGTCGTCCTTTTGACCGCTTGTCATTTCGACCTTTTTACCTTTTGTCCTAGTTATTTTTTTTTTATTTCGACCTTTTGACCCTTTGACCTTTTGACCTTTCGACCTTCTGTCCTGTCGACCTTTCGACTTTCGACCTTATGACCTTCGACCTTTTTACCTTCGACCTTTTGTCATAGATCCGTTGATGATGCTGTAGTTGAAGAAACGGCCCTTAACTCTTAACATGCACATCTTTGCGTTGATCGGCTGCCACCCGATCACACGTTGTCGCATCTTGCCCAACACTATAAATCCTGTTCCCAGTTCATTGGTGGTGCCACAGCTTTGGTAGAAGGTAGCCGCTCGAAGCCCACTTTTCCACACTTTCTGTCCAGTTCAGCAAAGTTCCTGCAACGCCACGATGTCGAAGTTGCGGGGATGTAGTTCGTCGTAAATTATCCTGTCACATCCTGCGAAACCTGGTGACTTGCAATTCCATGTTCCAAATTTCCAATCGTAGTCCTTATTTCGTCACGTGTGTCTTTGCCGATTAAATCGAAGTGTGAAGAATTAGCATTAAGTTAAAATTCACAAAAACAAAGAAATTAAAAAAAAAACCAGATTTATCCACCTAGTGGTGATAGTGCCTTTCTCGTCGAATATGTTCTCATGATCTTTCCGTCGACGCAATCAATCTTGCCTTAGAGTCAGTGATCAGCCCCAAATCTCTGTGCTTTGGTAATGGACGAGAAGGGGGAAATGCTCATAACAGCGATCTGGGACTGTACCACCTACGAATTTCTGAATCATGAGAATACTTTATTTAGAAAATCAACAATTTTATCAAGGTCATCATCGAATTGGGGCACTTATTCCGTCGTTATATTCAACGTATGGGCAGAGCTGAAAGTATCAGACCTTTCAGTTGACTGCTTGACCACCTTCACTGGAGGCTGATTCATACCAAGATGACAATTACTAGCCAGGATTAAACTTTTTCCACAGAACACTTTGACAAAGTTTTATCTGCACATTTTATGCAATATTTTATTATCATTGGTTGCAAAATTCATGTAGAATTTGTAATGTAGTAATTTGAATTGCCAATGCTATATCACATTCAAATATCAACCACATTACAGAGCTCGCCCGCCAGCCGTATCAAAATTTTGCGTAGTAATTTTAGACGCAAATAAAGATTTAAAAGAATGTTCCGGGCTGATGCGCTTAAATTTTAATGTTTCCATACAACGTTGATCCATCATACTGTAAATTTACGTCTCAGGAATCTAAAATGGTGTGATTTGATGAGATCGCTTTAGTTTTTTTTAGGTTTTGGTTCTTTTACGCATATCTATCGCTTGCATTCATTTAGTTCACTTTCGTAATTTCGCTAAAGTACCCAACGCTGCTTCTGCAACACCACCGGTAGCCTCTTATGTAATCTGAGTATATTTTGTATTGCTCACGAGACCCCCGTAAATGATTCCGTAACACTACCGGTATATTCATATGTGATCTGAGTTTATGAAAACTGTTAATCAGGTTACAAGGAACTAAAAACACTACCGGTAGTAACTTCTGTGGACTGTGCCTATTTCCTTATCATCCATGCATCAGGTTACTGACAAAAAAGCGATTTGATGTACCGCAAGCATGGGTTTGATTCACTTTTATGTATGCCCACTTCCAGTGGGACACCCTTAACCGGTTCCAGAAAATTTACATGGTTCATTTTTACATTTGACCGATTCCGGCGGGACACCTGAAACCGGTTGTGGAATACTATCGGTGGTCTCTAACGTAATCTGAGCTGGTTTTCTTGAAAACCTTTCATCAGCCTATCGAAAAACCGCGATTTGAAGAAGCGCATGCATGGAGTTGGGTTCCCTTCTACATTTGACCACATCCAGAGGGACACCGGGAACCGATTCCGGGACACTACTAGTTTCCCAAGCATGATCTGAGATATTTTTTCTTGGTAACCGATCATCAGGATACCTTAAAAGCCATTTGATGTGTCGCGAATATTTTTTTTGGTTCTCTTTTACATTCGGCTACTTTCAGCGAGATACCTCAAATCGATTCCGGAACACTATCAGTAGTTTCTAATGTGGGCATAGCTTATTTTCTTGCTGATCGTACAAGTTATCTAAAAGGCCATGATTTGATGTGTCGCATGTATGAATTAGGCCACTTCTGGCGGGACACCAGGAACCGGTTCCGGGATGCTACCGGTTCAGATATGATCTGAGACTATTTTCCTGCTTACCGTTCCTCAGTTTATAGAAAAAGCGGCGATTCGATGTGTCGCATGCATAGGTTTGGTTCTCTTTTATATATGGCCACTTCCGGCGGGATACCCAGAACCAGTTCCGGAACTCTACCGGATCAGATATGGTCTACGACTATTTTCCTGTTTACCATTCATCAGGTTACAGAAAAAGCGGTGATTTGATGTGTCGCATGCATGGGTTTGTTTCACTTTTATATTTGCCCACTTCCGGTGAGACATCCGGAACCGGTTCTGCAACACTACCGGTACAGATATAGCCTGCGACTATTTTCCTATTTATCGTTCATCAGGTTATAGAAAAAGCTGCGATTTTATGTGGCGCATGCATGGGTTTGGTTCACCTTTATATTTGGTCACTTCCAGCGGGATATCCGGAACCGGTTCCGGAACACTACCAGATCAGATATGGTCTGAGACTATTTTCCTGTTAACCATTCATCAGGTTACATAAAAAGCAGTGATTTGATGTGTCATATGCATGGGTTTGTTTCACTTTTACATTTAGCCACTTACAGTGGGACACCCGGAACCGGTTCCGGTATGCTACCGGTTAAGATATGGTCCAAGACTATTTTCCTGTCTACCGTTCATCAGGTTATACAAAAAGCTGCAATTTGATGTGTCACATGCATGGGTTTGGTTCACTTTTATATTTGGCCACTTCCGGCGGGACACCCAGAACCGGTTCCGGAACACTACCGGTTCAGATATAATCTGCGACTATTTTCCTGCTTACCGTTCGTCAGATAATCGAAAATGCCGTGGTTAGATGGGTCGCATGCATGGGTTTGTTGCAATTTCATATCTGGCCCCTTCCTGGGGTACCGGTCCGGAACACCTAAATAGCCATAACTCCGGAACGGCTGGACCGATCTGAACCATTTTCAATAGGAAACAATGGGACAATATGCCGCGTCGAATGAACCATCGGTCGTTGAAATCGGATCATATTTACTATCCAAAAGTGAGGTGACATTTTTGTACACATACACACATACACACGCACACACACACACATACATAGGCAATTCGGGTTTCGGAAAGGGAAGTCGACTGTGGATGCAATCCGGACAGTCATTGCGAATGCGGAGAAAGCCTCAAAGCAGAAGAGGAGAGGTAATCGTTACTGCGCCGTGGTAGCTATAGACGTGAAGAACGCATTCAATAGCGCCAGCTGGGAAGCCATCGCCACTGCACTACACAACATGAGGGTCCCTGACTATCTGTGCAAGGTTCTGAAAAGCTACTTCCAGAATCGAGTCTTGGTCTACGAGACAAACCAGGGTCAGAGATCGGTTAGAGTCACGGCGGGTGTGCCACAGGGCTCCATACTCGGCCCAACGTTGTGGAATATTATGTATGACGGAGTGTTAAGACTTGAACTACCCGGAGGAGTCGAGATCGTCGGTTTCGCGGATGACGTCGTCCTTTCGATAACCGGTGAGACCCTGGAAGAAGTAGAGATGCTGACGGCGGAGACGATCGGTTCCATCGAGGCCTGGATGAGTGAAGTAAAGCTGCGGTTGGCTCACCATAAGACAGAGGTAGTGCTAGTCAGCAACTGTAAAGCAGTTCAACGGGCCGAAATCAACGTCGGCGGACAGGTTATCCCGTCAAAGCGTGCGTTAAAACACCTGGGCGTGATGGTGGACGACCGATTGAATTTCAATTGCCACGTCGACTATGCCTGTGAGAAGGCAGCGAAAGTTGTTAATGCCGTATCCAGGATTATGCCGAACATCGGTGGACCGAGCAGCAGCAGCAGACGTCTTCTGGCGGGAGTATCCTCTTCGATACTTAGATACGGAGTTCCGGCCTGGGCTACAGCGCTGAAACTGAAGCGGAATCGAACAAAACTTTCGAGCACGTTCCGGCTCATGGCTATTCGTGTGGCGAGCGCGTACAGGACGATATCGTCGGAAGCAGTCTGCATTATCGCCGGGATGGTTCCCATACACATCACCCTGGCAGAGGATGTAGAGTGTTACCGGAGAAGAGGCACAGCAAACGTGAGGAAGACAACCAGAGCGGACTCGTTGGCTAAGTGGCAGCAAGAGTGGAATGACGCGGAGAAGGGTAGATGGACCTACCGGCTTATCCCAGATGTGTCGGTATGGATGTCCAGAAAACACGGAGATGTGAACTTCTACCTAACACAGTTCTTGTCAGGTCATGGATGCTTCAGACAGTATTTGTATCGATTCGGCCATGCAGAGTCCCCATTCTGTCCGACATGCCCAAACAAAGAGGAGACACCGGAGCACGTGATATTCGACTGTCCGCGATTTGAAGAAGTACGTGGTGACATGCTAGCGAGCGCTGCTGGAAATCTGAGTCCCAACAACGTAGTAGAGAGAATGTGTCAGGACGAAACCGTATGGAATGCGGTGAACAGAGCGGTCACGCGGATCATGTCAGCTCTCCAGCGGAGATGGCGCGAAGATCAAAGAGTATTGGGTCGCGATCGGAGTAGGCTTGATCCACCGCCGGGGACTTGACCGAGTCGTTCGTTGCGTAGTACCGGTTATAGGTCGTCGGGGCGCCGGTGAACCGGAAGTCTACCACCAACCGGAATCGCCGGGCCGACTTCGGCACCTTACTGGTCGGGTTGAAAACATCGGTGTCAAGAGAACTTCCACCGTCGGGGTCTTTCTCTGTCGGAGTAGGCTAGGTCCGTCCACCGCCGGGGACTAGACCGAGTAGACCGCGAAAAAGCACCGGTGCTTGGTCGTCAGGGCGCCTGTGAACCGGAAGCCAGTCTCCAACCGGAATCTCAGAACCGACCTTGGCACCAGCCTGGGAAGTATCGGTAACGGAAGAAGTTTCAGTGTCGGGGAACTCTTCGTCGGATAGGGTAGATCCACCGTCGGGGACTATCCGAGTCGTGCGCGAAAAGCCGGAGTGCTGAATGGCACACGGACGGCATTAGAATAACAAATTTGGTGTATGTTTGTACCAAAAGATTAGAACAAATTTGGTGTATGTAACCAAAAGATTAGAATAACAAATTTAGAAGCGACAAAATGTGCATGAGCACAGAAGAAGAAGAGCGCATGAGCGCATAGCCCCCCCTGAAGCAGTCGCATCAGTGGTACCAGGGGGATCGAGGCGACAAGGTGTAGCAGAGTTTTTCCAATCGGTTTTCTCTGCTCGGGAGGTTGGGAGGAAAAAAAAAAAAAAAAAAAAAACACACACACATACATACACACAGACATCATCTCAACTCGTCGAGCTGAGTCGATTGGTATATAAGACTTGGCCCTCCGGGGGTTCTATCAAAATTTCATTTTTGGAGTGAACATATAGCCTTTCGGTACACCTTGGTGTACGAGAAAGGCAAAAAGATTGTATAGAATCGCATTTTCTCCTATGTTATTCGCAATAGGGATTTTTATGGGTGGCTTATTGGGCCTACGCCAACACTCCTGTCTCACCGGAGGGCCATCGTGCCAGTGGTGAACAGACGCTCGGGTCGTACCTCCTCAAACTAGCTAAAGTCAGAAGGACAACAGTGCCCAGGCTGCACTACCAGCTGGGTCTTTGTCATCGCATGATCCGTGCAAGCATGAGGTAGGAACTTGTGAGGACCAAAGCTATGTTGAACGTTCTCCTTATCGACTTACCGTTTTGCAGCCCCAATCTTTGCATAATGACCTAGCATTAAAACACTCAAACTGTATCCCGTCTTATGGCGGGGTTGGGTATTAGAGGGTTAACTAAAGTTTAATGCGAATGACAATTAGGCACCTAACTAAACTTGTTATCAATTACTATCCATCTTTAGCTGGATATCTGTTTGCATACGATAGTTTACGCTATCAATATTAGCTTTGATGATAACATGACTGATTGCAGATTTTTTCCAAAGACACAATTTTTAAACTTTACCTAGACAGAGGACTGCTTCAAAACATCGCAAACTTAATTAAAATGGGAAAACTACATTATCCATCCTAACCCATCCGCCAAACATCAACGAATCCGGTTGAACTCAGTTCACTTCACTTCGTCGGTAAATTCTAAATCCCAACAGACGAATAAATGCCGTCAGGAATCGGTCCTAAAATTAAATCGTTGGAAGCTCAGACACCGAAACCATTACCCTGGATTTACCCGTTTCCGGCGAAAGCCAAACGAACGACACAAACAAGCTCTCGGAAATCTCGCAAATCCAATCGTCGCCACCGTCGTCGTCGTCATCGTCGTCGCGTCGCAGAATCCGTGCTCCGCGTTGAAACTGACACCCTCAATTAGGAAATGTTCATTAAAGCGGCCGTTCATCGTTACCTCCATCATCAGCTCTCCATCGTCGCTGCGAGGGGCTCCGGTGGCCACCAACGCAGAGACATACCACCTCGACCGCGCTGCACACACACACCGAGCTGGGGTACCGTGCGGTGGGGTGGCTCAATCAAAAACTTTGAAACGTCGCGCCAGTCAGTGCACCACCCCCGGTGGTGGTGGGGTAGTAGGTGGCGACAGGGTTCAGCCAGACCCAGACGACACGCTTGTCCTGCCTGAGGCTCGATTTACGTTTTGTTTTAATTTCCCTCGTGAAATGAAAGCAATTTTCCAAGCGTTAATTTCCATTTCATTGATTTTATCGTACCGCAGCGCGACAAACATCAATCAATTTTGATTAAATTTATCGACGATAAACGGTTTTCGTGTTTTGGTGCTACTTTTTTTTTCCCGGAGTCTCAGCTCCGAAGCCGCGTGGGATGAGCAGAAGGCAATCTATCGATCCTTTTGAATCTCGGGATCAACCTTGGGTTGGGTGTTCAATCAACGTTGTTGGATGGAACCAGCTAGTCAGTGGGAGGGGTGGTGCGGTGGTCACCTGACACGACCCGAAGGAAGACGAACGATGGCAGGCAACAGCGTCTTTCACTTTCATCTCCTTATGCTTTCGACGTCCGTCGGTTGCTTTTCTTTTGGAAAATCGATTTGATGAGGGCCATTCCCATCACCTTGAAGTCAATCGCGTCCAGCATCTAAACCACCATCAATTTATATTATTTTGGTGTTAGCTTTGGCTTTCCGGGAATGAGGCATCTTTGATTATTTTCAAGGTGCAGAGAAATCAGCATGATTTCTATTTTATTCAAAGAAAAAAGGAGATCAAAATAAGCAACAGGTCATTCGACCATGTTTAATACATATTGTAAAAAGGCTTACTCAATGCATTCCGTACCAGTTCAAGATATGTTTAGTTTAGTTTATTTTATCAGAATTTTTGGATTGTTCAGTGTCAATAAGGGAGTGGGGTGGCTCAAGCTTGTATGAAAGAACAAGACGTCAAAAACATTTCGTTCTATTTGACGCCACGATGCTCTGGTCAAATTTTCAGAAAAACCCTTCAACATTTGGCCGGCGATAAACTCGTTTGAAGTTTGTATGGGAGTTTATATGAGAAAACATCGTGTATTGCATTTTTTTTTTTTTTTTTTTTTTGAGGGGCACTAATTTTCTTTAAGCATGGTGTATGGGGAAACGTATCGTTAATATTTGCTACCTCAGATATACATATGTCAGTAGTGTGGTATTTTTACATGTATTTATACCGTATTATGAGATCAATAAAGATACAAATCAGTTGCGAAGGTAAACGCTATGGCAGGATGGTCGTAATTCGGTGTCATAAATTTATTACATACAAACCAGATTGATCCAGATATTGGAGATCGACGTAGGACGTAAGAATACTTTATTTGGAAAAGCAATAATGTTACAAAAGCCTTCGTCGAATTGGGAAACGATGTCACATATTCCGACGTTATGTTCTAGGCAGAGTTAAAAACATCAGACCTCTTTGTTGGCTGCTCGACCAACTTCACTATCAATCCATTGCAATGGAGGTTAGTCAATTTCAATACGGTAAATACAAGCTGGGATAAAACTTCACATATCACAAATCTCTTTGCGGTTTTCGACGTATTTTTTTATTTCGCTGTATTTTATTATCGTTTGTAACAATGTCCATGTAAAATTTTACAAGACATGTTGGCAAGTGAAATTTTCCCAACTATTATTTTAAACGCTAAAAGGGGTTTCAGAAAACTAGGTTGTTTTAATTTTCACAAACAACATTGACTAATCCTTCAGTATATTTACACTCAGGGATGTGAACACTAACTTGCAAAGATTTCATTCTTCACTTGCTATTTTCTCAGCTCAGGCGTGTAATCAAAAAACGATGTATTGACGACTTTTCTGCCCATGTTTGCAAAGTCGACGCAACCACCATTGACAAAGTCAGCTTGCACAAGCTAATATCTGACCCATCTGGGCATATGTGATCAGTTTTATTCAATACATCACGAGAGCTAATCTTTAGTTTGATGTTAACGTAAAAATCTTGATCTTATAATTTTGAAAGTGTTTTGAAAATTACAGTGACGCTTACGTCAACTATGCGAATATGGGCAGTTTTGGCTTATGGGTTTCTCCAAAAGTTTGCTGAAGAGAGTAGGGATCGCAAACGCATACCAAATTCGTGATAGTGCTGTGAAAGTGACTCTCCACGATGTGAGTGTAATATACATTCTGCTCGTGAAGAGTTGCCTTTGCAGCTCCATCTCGACTTTGGCATGTGTGTGCGATAGCTACTCTATTCGGCAAACTTTTAGACACAACCACAAGGCAAAAGTCGTCCATATATTTTTACATGATTACACGCTTCTGAGCTGAGAAAACAGCAAGCGAGTGTTACTCTTTGCAAGTGACTGTTCCCATCCTTGATTGGTTGATTTGTCTTTATTAGAGAGACTTTCAGCCCTTGGCTGGTTCGTCTCTTGTTCCCATCCTTGTTCACACCTCTGGAATCTGAAATGGCGTGATTTGATGAGATCGCTTTAGTTTTGTCAAGATTTTGTTCTCTTACACATATGTATGTATCGCTTGCGTTGTATTTCCGGCGAATCACCCAACGCTGGTTCTGCAACACCACCGGAATCTCTAATGTGGTCTGAGATTATTTTCTTGCTAACCGTTCATCAGGATATCAAAAATACCGTGATTTGATTTGTCGCATGCATGGAATTGGTTTATTTTACCATTCGACCGCAATTCCGGCGAAACTTACCACTTTTGAAACACTACCGGATGTCTCTAATGTGATCTGAAGTTAACTTCTAGCAAACCGCTAATCAGGTTATCGAAGAAGCCGCGATTTGATGAGCTGCATGCATGGGTTCGGTTCACTTTTATTGAACACTTCCGGCGGGACACCCGGAATCAGTTCTGGGACACTACTGGCTTTCCCAAATATGATATGAAATTTGTTTTCTATCGTTAATCAAATCTAAACATCGTATTTGACCATTTCCGGCGGGACACCGGGAACCGGTTCCGGAACACTACTGGTTGTCCCAAATATGGTATATTACCTAAAAGCCGCGATTTGATGTGTCGCATGCATGGGTTTGCTTCGCTTTTACTTTCGGCCACTCCCGGCGAGACATATGAAACCGGTTTCGGAACACTATCGGTTCAGATATGCTCTAAGACTATTTTCCTGCTAACCGTGTTTGAAATATTCTTAGGGGAGTGTCCATAAATGACGTAACCTTTTTTGGACGATTTTTACCCCCCCCCTCACCTCTCGTAGTATATGATCAAATCAAATGATTTGCTAAATGAATTGCCGATGAAACCACCAGAGGAATTATTGATTAAAATTTTTCAAAGACATTTCTGAAAAAGTTTCAAAGAAATTTTCGAAAAATTGGCATGAAGTTTGGCATCGATTTCCAAGGACAATCTATCACAGAGGAAAAAATCCAAACATTTTCACTGGAATCCCAAAAGAAGTAGCAGAAGGAATTACTATTATTATCTAAGCAGGTATTACCGATACAAAAAAAAAACAATCGAAGAATTTTCAAAGGAATTCACAGAGGAAATTAAAGAATCAGTTGCTGTATAAATATCCACAATTATTATGGCAGGAGCTTGCAAAGGATTTACAGAAAAAACTAAAAAAAACCTTTTCGGAAAAGTTGCTTAAGGACTTTTTGACATTAGGATATCCCATGATTGAATTGATCACATTGGTAAAAGTAATGCTAAAGTTTCATAACAGTGAAGCCACAAAGAACGACCAATGATCAAAGAACAGCAGCCTTTGAAAATGTGAGCACCACTATAGGAGCTGCATCAGGTAACCAGAGTGGGTCTCCAGATCGCCTAGTACATATATAGATCATTCGGGGTAATAGAGCATTCGGCAAAAAATGGAATTCGAGGTAATGTAACTCGGAGTGATGTCCTTGAACCTTGCGGAATTTAATTCCTTTATAATATCGAGCCTAAAAAAATTCCAAAGAAGCTTCCAAGGAAATTATCAAAGACTGTTGGCACAGCTCTGTACCACCCCACCAGAGTGCAACATGTGGTCCACACAAGACGAGACGACCGCACAGTGAGAAAAGGAAAAAAAAGCAAAATATAGTTATGAAATTTGCGCAAATTTGTCTGGGAACATCACTTTTTAGCCAATTTTTTTTTGAAAAATTAAGCTTTCACATCATAGAAGTAATTATTAAAATGCATCTCTGTAGATTGAAAATGATTTCCATTCAATGAATCAGAAAATATTGCCATTTGAAAATTAGTGACAACGTTTTTAAAATTGGCTATAAACGTTGTTTATACGATACGTTGGGGAAAGAGAGAGGGAGGAATATATGCAAATAAAAATAAAAACTACAAAAAATGGCAGGGAAGATCAACAAAATGGTTATTATTGGTAAGAAAGTTTAGTTCCGAGTTAAATTTAGTTTAAAAGTAATAATAGGACAGATCGGTGAAGTACTAGATTTGTAGTAAGAGCTGAATTTTAGTATGGTGAGTAGATCAATTCTCCGTTTCTGCAATGAAATGGTACAAAAAGCGTGGATATTATGATTCCTTGCCTAATTTGATGCTGTTTGAGCAAAACTTTGGGCAACCGCGATGTTGTTTTCTTTATTTCTTGCAACACAAACAACATAGTTATCCAAAGTTTTGTTCAAACAGCATCAAATTAGGCAAGAAATCATAATAGCCACGCTTTTTGCACCATTTCATTGCAGAAACGAAGAATTGACCTACTCACCATACAACAATTCAGCTCATTACACCGAACGTATCCCATTGCAGTTGAATTAATTTTTTTTTGAAATTGTATGTTTGATTATATTGTTCAAAAGTGGTAGTTTTTGTGATTTTCCTTAATTGAAGGTTAGCTAAAATATGTGGATTTGTATGGGATTTGTGCACAATCGTATAATTCTCTTTAAGACTCAACTGAATTGAAACTTGCGCCGTCATATCTGAAAATAGAAATATAGAAAGAACATTAAATGTAAGTGACAATAATTCGAAATAAACAAAAAAAGATATATTAAATGAACATTTGTATATTTTTGATAATCCTTAAACAAATAGTTTCAAGCTGTCACAACCAACGTGCTGCCTTGAAAACTGGGTTTTTATTCGGCCCAATTTTGAAAATACTTGAAAATTTAATGATGTTTCGACCAAATCTTGAAATTCAAAGTCCTGACAGGACAGGTTTCAATTGCACGGCTTGCGATCGTCCCAATAATGAGGAATCGCAAATGGTACTTTGTGACCACTGCTCGTGGGGACATCACTTCGGCTGTGTTGGCGTCACAGCAGATGCCAAGGATGTTTCTTGGTGCATCCAGAAGTGCATTCTTCTTCTTCTTCTTCTTATTTCTGGCGAGCCGACACCGTTCGGCATCAGCTCTAGTTTAACGTCCGCCTATTTCTGGTACTAAGCCTAAACACGGACGGTCAGGGAGACATCCACACACACCTGACACCCTACATATCGAACCCATCAACACATGGGCCGGGACCTACGGCTTTACTTCCTATCCGAGGGAAGGCGTGATCAGATATTTTTGTCTCAGAAATACAGAAGTGCATTGGAAGCAGGGGCCTACATCGTCGAAACCAAAACATGACGCTGAAAGCGAGCGCCCATCAGCATCGGACGGACGACGGGAACATTCAAAACAACATGCATGCGTTTCGCTTCATCCGCCCTTCTTGTCACTTTCTTCGAAGCAACGACGGGTGGCGGCTCATTTTCACACCGACTGGGATTCAATTGAAATTTTCTAATTGTTTAAAATGTATGTTTGCTTAATATTTTTATAGGTAATAAACTATTTCAGTAAAATATGCATAGCATACATTAAGATTACACAGATTTGACGGTTGTTACACTCTTTAATTGAGTTATAACAGAGAAATTCATTCGATGTCGAACGAGCGTGCGTAAGCTTGTGAGTGCGAAACAAAGTGGCATCTGCGACAACGCAGCAGCGTCGGTTCATCGGTGACGATGACAGTCGGACTGAGCGACGACGACGGCGCCTTGTTTCCATTGACGATTGAAAACATTGTTTACAAACTTCGCCTGAAAATTTCAATTGAAATTGAAAAAATAGGGCCCTGATTGGAAGTGACAGTGAAGGTTGAAGTTCAAGAGGGACTGAAAGTGCGCGAAGTGAAAAAGGCGAAGTAGAAGCGGGAAATGGAGAAAGAGAAGATTTCGCATCGGAAACGTCTGGAGATGAAATGTTAGCTGTTCGAGATGCGCCAGCAGCAGAAACAAGAGAAACGGGAGATGAAACTGGAGCTGGAACAGGCACAGATGGAGGAGAAGGTCGCCGAAACAGAAGCCCATCAGAGGAAGCTTGAGAGAATGCGGACGGAAATGAAAAAAAAGCTGAGGGAGTTAAAGCTGAAGTGGAATACGGAGGCGGCCGATGGTGGAAAAGAGCTTGAGAAAGCTGTTAGAGGCGGTAAAGTGGGATACTAAAAAAACGGAACAAGGAAGATGACGAAGTCGGAGCATGCAAAGCAAAGCATGGAAAGGACTCGAGAATAAAAAGTCGAGGAATGCCTGGAAAAGCGAATGCAACGGTAGCGTACTTCTAAGATCCGAGAGGAGCATATAACAAACACTCGACTCCGAAAGATTCTCGCAAGCTGAAGTTCGGAGAGTTCCGAAGAAGAGAGGAAATGAGAGAAGTCTCGTCAGAGTACCGACAAAGGTGCAGATATCCGCTTGGGTATTCCTGTCCAGGAAGTTGCCAATGTTTCTTTAGGTTGGAAGAATGGACGATGTTCATCATCAGCTACGAGACATCAATGAAGGCGTGAGGCTTTTCCGACGTGGAGAATTTGGTACGGCTATAGGAGTGCCTGAAGGGAGAAGCTGATGAGAGGGTACGTAGATAGAAGTTATGTCAACTGTGCCTGAACGAACGCGGTACCGCCAGCTGCAAGCTAAGGTTCCGCTGTAACGCCGAACTTCGGCGGCCGAAGCATGTAAGGAAAACCTCAACCCACTGCTTCATTTCTTCAGGCCAGGCTCAAGACTGAACTGAAACGTTCACGCTGTGTAGCCAACGCCAATCGTGATTTTCCAGATGATATCTGTCACTCTGCACTACGGCAATTATTCCTTGAACACTATATAGCTTTTATGGATGAATGATCGTCGTATATGCTGGTCGAAAGGGCACTGGTGAATCGACTCGGAGTCCGAGGCACAGCCACATCGCGTGACATGGACTGCCGAAGTTTTCAGAATGGATTGTTATTCGAAATGTTTTTCGAAATGTGTGAATCTCTTCATCCCTCGGCGAAAGGATCCACGTAACGTTTTCACATCGAGAGTGCTCACACAGTGTAAAGTTCAAAGCTTCCACAACGTACGGCAGCTACTTCGGAAGTGGTGAGGAAATACGCGCATCTCCAAAGCCTTCCTAGCATACCACCAAAAATTCTGATCGGGTTGAAGGACGTTCACCTTTACGCGCCGTTGGAGTCATGAATTGGCCGACCGGAAGACCAAAAGCTGTAAGGTCAAAGCTAGGTTGGACGTTGGACCGTACCGAATACGAGCCGACTGGACCGGGAAACATGTACAGCGGAATGGTCGCGCATCATTCGTGCAGCCTGGTATCCCATCACCCGAAGATCGGTGGAAGAGTCTGGCAGTTCCATCGCCTTGCTTCCAACGCTGGAAGAAGACAGAAAAGCTAAAAAGATTTTGAAGAAAACAACGTCGACGATCAGCGATTGTTTCGTCGAGGGCCTGCTAGGGAAGAAAGACGATGTTGGAGAAGCAACTGATGAAGGATCCCGAAATCTATGCCAAAGTTTGTTACATGACCGCTGATAATCTCGGCGAAGGCTACGTACACAAAGCGACAGCATCGGAGCAGTTAGCGTTGGACTACAGTAAGGTACGGCACGTTCCACTAAACATCGACAGCAAATCGAAAAAGGAGAACAAGAGCATCTATAGATCCAGGCCAGAGGCTCCCAAAAATGGAAGATGTTCGCGTTTTCCGCTACTATTTCTGCAAGATACAACTACGCGTTCTTGTTAACGCAAACCAGGAGTAACATTTTGGTGACATATTAGTCTTGTAGAGGTCGAGAACCGTCATAAAACTTTCATTTTGGTTCAATGATGGTTCAAAGGGCTTCCTTTTTCTTCTATGTGGCTCTACGTCCCCACTGGGACTTGGCCTGCCTCGCTTCAACTTAGTGTTCTTTGAGCACTTCCACAGTTATTAATTGAAGGGCTTTCTTTGCCTGCCATTGCATGAATTTGTATATTGTGAGGCAAGTACAATGATACACTTTGCCCAGGGTGTCGAGAAAATTTTCCCGACCGGAACGGGAATCGAACCCGCCGTCTCCGGATTGGCGATCCATAGCCTTAATCACTAGGCTAACTGGAGACCCCTAAAACTTCTAAGGGCATCTCTAGTTTATTTGACTTAAAAATATCACCGAAGAAATTCTAAAAGGAATTAGGAATTTCTTTAAAATACAATCCTCAAGTAATTGACAAAAAATAAATGAATTACCTACCATTGGGTAAATCTCAAAGATTATAAAGTGCAAGGGATTCACTAGGTAACGCCCGAGGGAATTCCCAACGAAATTTCCAAAGGAATGACTGATAAAAAAGGGAATTGCCGAATACTCAAGGAATCAAAGCAATTGTTGAAAGAACATTATAAAAGGGTAGGTATCGTCACAGGAATTATTGATGGAACTTCCAAAAAGTGACTCTTCCACTAAAATCTAAACTAATGAGATTATGTTGTCGAAACAATAGCCAATATCACAACCATTAGCCAACCGACAACTCTCGTTCGAAGCCCCCAAATGGCCTTCATAATCGTAACTCAGTTTATGCCCTCCCATAACACCGCCGAACGACATCGATAAAAAGCAGCCAATTTCTAAAGTGAAATAATTATCCCACGCCCAAGAGCAGTCTCAGTATTCGTGTCCGGCGTGCTGCAATTAGGTAATGCAAACTATCTGTGTTTTTTTACAACAAAAAGCATTATTGACCCCATAAACTGTACATCATAACTTGAACTCGACACCCCGTCTGCGAATTTCCTTCTCCTTTCATTTCTCCATCGTCACGGTTACAACCCAGTTTGGAGGCAGCGGCAAAACAACCAAAGTTCCAAAGTTCGCCTCGCCGGACCAGCACAGCGCAGCGGACAGCTCGCAACGCAATCCTTCCGAGTTTTTCTTCCTCCCACCGACCGACAACCGTGGTAGTAGGTAGGTACCCGATTTGCATCGTAAAACTTTTTCCGGCCGTGAACAATGTGCTTTCCCCGGTTTGGGTTCAGGCAAGCGGACGTTGTTGGGTCTGTGTACTGGCAGAGTGCACATTAGAGTTTTCGCTCGCAAATGGGTAACCGTTTTTCCGGTTTGCAGTATTTTTTCTGCTGTTTCCGCTTTGGGTGGCACTATGGGATAGGAAGGTAAAATACGAGGACTTAGTTTAGTTCGACCTTGGCTACTTCGCGATTCATGTCAGTGCATATCTTTCACCGTTTAAAATTTTCTTGCGGTCATGTTCTTGCAGTTCGCGAAGCAAACAAGTTGACCGGATGGCGTGCTTTCTACCACGCGAACATCGTTTTCGATCTTTAAGAACTTCACTTCGTTCAGCCACTTTTATTGATCCTTTTATTCATCTCCTGAGCGTCTACCCCAATAAAACTAAATAAATAAAATGATTAAAACTCATAGAATTTTTGTAGTCACATTCCAAAGCCCGACACATAGTGTCCTCGACTAGGATTTCCTCTCCGTTCAGGTTTTTGTTTGCTCAATCATCACAACTCGTTTCGCTGCTGAAAGCGAAATAACCTGCAGCATCGCCAGCACCAGGCAGTATTCATCGAGCAATACCGATGATGTAAAGCTGTTGGGCAGAACTGCATGAATGAATACGCCGGGAAGCGCGCGCGTGTCCTTCGTCAGAAAAACGAGGGTAAAAGTTAAACTTTAGTGCAAAAGGTCGTAAACAAAATCACCGCATCATCGGACGAAGGGTGGGAGATGGGAAAAAAGTGGGAGGGGACGAGTTAGTGGATGACTTTGACCGACAACAAAAAACATCAACAAAGTGCAACGTTGTCAGTGAAACAATCGGCAATCCTTCTGTGTGGACGTTTGTAATTATTCCACTAGTTATCCAACTTCCAGCGTTCAGAAAGTTTTTCCTTCTGGGGTGGGAAAAAATATGAACTCGGTCGTCGTCGTCGTCGTTGTCGTTGGAGGCAAGCGATACTGATGATAACAACAGTTGGAACTGTATTCTTGACAAAAAAAAAAACGAAAACGAAAACAAAAATAATAACTGGAGCGGTGAAAATACACAAACTCAACAACAACTTATGTCTTTTTTCCAACAGCATAACAAGCTGCCATTCTGGGGCGATCGTAAATGTTTCAAATTGTGGGAGACCCTCTCCAACCAGACCCGGTGGAGACAGAGAGTCGGGATCAAGGTTGTTGGTGTTGTTGTTGTTGTTAGATATAAGTTTGTACGCTTCGAGTTCATAGTAGAATAGAGTTTTATGAATACCCTTTGGTGAACAGGGCTGCCAGAATTTTATATGGAATCACACAGAGTTTCAATAGCCGACTTACCTTGCCTTATCTTACCGGTCAGACAAATGCATGAATTTCCTCTGCTATACGTAGGAGCCGTCTCCATTCCACTCGGTCCATGGATGTGTGTCTCCAGTTCCGCACTCTGCGTGGGGTCAGATCGTCCTCCACTTGGTCGACCCACCTTGCTCGTTGCGCACCACGTCACCAATCGGATGGTTGTCGAGAACCATTTTAATCGGGTTGCTATCCGACATCCTGATGACATGACCAGCCCATCACAGAGTTCCGATTTTCGCGGTGTGGGCGATGCAATGGTTGGTTCTTTCAGCAGATGATCAGCTCGTGGTTCATTCATTCGCCTTCTCCAAGTCCCGTCTTCTATCTACACTCCGCCATTGATGGTACACAACAGCTTCCGTTCGAAAACTCCACGGACGCGTTGGTCCTCTGCACGTAGGGTCCATGTTTCGTGTAAAAGTCTACACAGAAAAAAAATCTGAAAACTACACTTGGCGTAAATATTAGAGCGTTTAAATTTCCATTTTATTTCATTTGATTTTACATAAAAGAATTTCTTGCACGCGAAGTTGTTAGCAAGTTAGCAAGCCGCTCGCTCGCTCGTGAGAATATTCCCGTGATTATCTCGGCACATGTCGGCTTGTGCACCCTGAAACGAAAGTACATAGCGAATGAGTAACTTGCGAAAAAACAAAGGATTTTTCACTCATATTTGCGTACGACTGGATCAGCACAAAAAATATGCTGATCCGGTGTTACACAAATTTGCGTGCAATTTTACACAAGTTTGCATGAAATCTTTTGTCCTTGCGATCGCTGCGTGAAAGTTACTCCTTGCTCTGTGTACATCGATCTTTCCGTGTGGCACAAAGCCACTGCGCGAGCGGTTCAGCTTGTCGTAGAGCTTTCGTGTGTCCTTAGCGCGTACAGCTTTTCCATCGCTTTGCGATCTCGTTCCAAGGGTTGCAGGAATTATCTTCCATAACTTATTTATTTACCTGAATCGTACGCCATTTTCAAATTCACAAACAGATGATGCGTCTGCAAACTGTAATTGCGTTATTTGTTAAGAATTTGTGTCAATTTCCCAATTTCTCAGTCGACAAAACAGATTTGGTGAAATAATTTCGTTTTGTTTTTATTATACGCTGTATCCAAAGTATTCGTTATTTTTTCCAGGAATTCCTTCAGAAATTTCCCTTCAGAAGTTATTTTCCTTTAAAAATCTTCTATGGATTCCTACTAAAATTGCTCCATGATTTCCATCGGAAATTATTCCAGGAATTCGATCTCGCAATATACCAGGGTTTACTTCAGATACTCTATCAGCGATTTGTTTAGATATTCTTTCAGCTATTCTGTGTGAATTTTTACCAGGTCTCCTATCACATATTTCTTGGTGGAGCAAGAATTCTTTTAGTTAGATTTTCATGTGTTCCTTTTGAAATTCCTCCTAACATTACTTTATAATTTCCTCTTAAGAAAAAAAATGTTTAGAAAATCCTTCGGTAACTTTTCCACAAATGCCTTCAGAATGTTATGCAGGGGGTGCTTTAGAAATTCCTTCCAAGCTTCTTTCGTCAACTCTTCCATTGCACAGTGGGAAAAATCGACCCAAAAAACGGATCTTTTAACGCCGCTGGTTTCGATACGTGAAGTTGACCATTTCTGACGTAAAAAATTACGAAAAATTGATTAGTGCTAATTCCATTCACGGCACGGCACGGGAAGTGGTCCATTATGCCCCATTTTGCCCTTTTTTCATACAAAAAGAGAATCAAAATGTACTTTCAAACAACTAACACGACTGTAGATCATTGAAAGAAAACAGCTGCAGGTGTGATTGGAAGTTAATAGGAATCAAAAGAATACATGAAAGATCGTTTTAAATGCTTATTTTGCCCCATATGCCCCAACAACTGTCGGATGTTCACATGTTTTCCTAATTATGAATGGATTTTTAATGTTACTGATTGAAGTTGATTTGTTTGGCATAAACAAAAAGCGCTAGATCTTTTATCACTAGAATCATCTTCGGGAGTTGTCCAATCTGCCCCATTTTTCCCCATTTTCATGAACAAATGAGATTTAAAATGTATTTATGAAAAACAAATACTGCTATGGAACGTTGAAATAAGTTTTAGGTGCAATTGGAAGCTAACAGTTATCATGCGCATATATGAAAGATATTTTCCCTATTTTACCCTACATGCCCCTAAAACAGCTGGATAATAACATATTTTGTATGGTTTTGTAATGTCGCTGGATGCAAAACATGAAGCCCTGGATCATTTTTGACATATACAAATGCAATTTATCGATTAATACTAGAATCATTCTCGGAATGGTATCAATAGCTGTCCATCTCACCTGAATTTGCCCTGATTTTTGACTGTAATGAATAAATCAATATGTCCTGAATTTTTGTCAAGAAATGAATAAATAAATTACCTTATTGGCATTGGTACTGAAACCAATGTTATCAAAAAGACATATGAGGGGGTTAGAGGCAGAGGGGTGTAAGTGACCAAAAATTCAAAATTGAGATAAATATCGTACGTGATTCTACGAGATCAGCCTTGCTTGTTGCCAAAGACCCGTAATTTTTAAAAATGTTTGAGCATGTTAAAACATTGATTGAAAATATGACGCTTAACCGTTGAGGAGATTTGCTTGGAGGCAGAGGGGTGTAAGTAATTAATTATATTTACATAAAGTATTGAATCATTTTATTTTATGATTTAATGTACATGTATGATCTCGTTGAATACGGTTTTAATCATGCTTTATGTCATGGACCCACGACGCACTTGGTGAATGTGTTCTTAAAAATGTTAAAATCGCATTGAACCTGTTGTTCCAATAGGGAATCGCGCCACTTGGGCGGTGGCTTCTATTTTCGTCTGTTTTCCGCTATAACTCAGTCAAATTCGAACCAATTGACACAATTTTTGGAATTCGGTGAGATAAGTATAATATCTACCCGTGTATAACATTTCAAGTCAATTGGTTCAAAATTGACTGAGTTATAGTGAAAAACAGACGAATATAGAAGCCACCGCCCAAGTGACGCGATACCCTATAACTGCTCAACATTGTTTCAATCAATTTAAATTCTCAAGTTAATAATGGCAGTGATGGTGTTCTACTAGTTCGTGTCTTACTGTGAGGAGCAGTAACCTTTTCGTAATTTACCCTTCTCATTATCCATTTCTCACTCACGCCAGTATTTGCGAAGTCTAGCTTTTGGAATAAGGTAAAACTTTCACTCGACTGGTTTAGCCGCAAACATTGATAGTAAGTTAATTGACTGATATTTTTGCTGAACTTTTTCACACAAAAATGTGACAATACATCACCTTCTTTTAGTTGCTCATCGTGAGTACGAATGACGATAATGTACCAATTAAGATTACAACACTGCATTTTATTCACAATTGTTCATCCCAAAATTTAGGATTTCATAACGATCGTGAAGATCAGAATTAGGTTATCAATTTGATTACCAAAAGTTTGTACAGTCTCACGAATTCAAGCGGTGCTTTGCTAACTATCCGCCGTTTCGGCTGTGTTTGGCAGTCTTTTTCTAGGGAAAATTAGGTCTATTTCTCCTAAAAGAAGGCTGCCAAACACGGATGAAACGAAGGGCAGTTAACAAATTACCGTTTGAAATCGTGAGACGTCCAAACTCCAAAATTTAGTATATACTCCTTGGAAACCACAGTCAGGGACGAGTTTACATACGCAATATTACACTAAAAGTGCATCATTACATCGTATATGTTGTCATTAAGGCTCTGTTTTAGAATCCGTATGATAAAAAATTAGATTTTAAATCGTACTGTTGGCGATTTCCATAATTAGGAAGGATCAAACATGTATTAGTAGCGCACGCCTACCTATTTATACATTTAATAATGAGTTTCTGTCTGTCTCTATTACCCTTATAGACTCGCAAATATCTGAAACGATCGGCGTGAACATTTACTTCTCCATGTGGGACTTCTCTATGGAGCTGTATGTCAAAAAACCGCACAGCCGGTATACTATAATTTTAATCTTTTTTAATATATCAGGTTGAAATGTATTTTTATTTACATTTAATAATAAAATAAACTTACATTTTTGAAAATACTGTAGGTCCTTACTGACGTAACAATGATCCGACAAAACGGTCACTAAGGTTTTATGTTTGTGTATTTAAAAAAATATTACGCTAGACGCATCACGATAGTGCAGTGTTCGTTCAGGGAGCCTGGGTCATAATGACCCCAACATCCCACTAGGGTTAAATTAATTTTCTTAATTTGTCAATACTTCATCTGATTTTTGAATTCAGAAAAGTAATAATGCTTCCACATCATCGTGGTTGCTTGCATTATTCATTTAAAATGAAATTAAAAATTTTAGGGACAATTTTATTCATAGTAATACTTGAGTCTACATGTAGAGTATATGGCCTATTGAGAACTTGTTTGGTGCCAAAGGGGTGTAAGTCAACAGTTTGGTGGTAAAGGGGTGTAAGTGACACTAACCCAAAAAATCAAATTTTCTTATCTGCAGAAAAACAGCGTATATAATGTCTGTTTCCATCTCAGATGGTGAAGTTACTTGATAGTAGAGTGTTCGGGGCGAATCCAAACTTTTTCGAATATTGTTGATTTTTTTATAAGATGTCAAAGTTTTCGGTCATTATCTCAAAATAAGGTTTTGGTCACTTACACCCCTCTGCTTCTGACCCCCTCATATATGTATGTGACTTCTTCAATTTCAGCTTTTAATGGGGAATTAAGGGCATAATAAGCATTTTATAAAATATTTCAAATATGCACTAAACTGATTAAATAGGGCATCTCAAAGCACCAAATTATATATATTTAAGATGCCTAATTTAATCAGTTGTGTGCATATTTGGCACAAGTTAAGATTACTTAAGAACTTCATATAGTGCAACCAGTGACATTACAAAACAATAGAATAAATGTTATCATTCAGCAGTTTTAGGGGCATGTAAGGCAAAATAGGAAAATATCTTTCATTTATGCGCATGACAGCTGTTAGCTTCCAACTGCAACTAAAACTAATTCCAACGTTCCATTGCAGTATCTGTTTCTTTTAAATCTAATTTTTCTATGATAATAGGGCAAAATGGAGCAAATTGAACAACTACTGACGATGATTCTGGTGATAACAGATCTAGCGCTTTTTGTTTATGCAAAAAAAAAAGAAAATCAAATCAATCAATGATCAATGATCTACAGTGTGTTAGTTGTTTGAAAGTAGTTTTTGATTCTCTTTTTGTATGAAAAAAATGCAAAATGGGACAAAATGGACCACTACCCGTGCCGTGCGGTGAATGAATTTGGCACCAATCGATTTTTCGTACTTTTTTACGTCAGAAATGGTCAACTTCACGTACCGAAACCAGCGGCGTTAAAAGATCCGATTTTTGGGTCGATTTTTCCCACTGTGCATTAATTGCTTCAGAGATTCCTTCAGAAGTTTGTTGAGATATTTTTCTAAGAAGTTCAGTAGAGATATGTTCAGGAATTGTTTAAGAATTCCATTGAAAATTCCTGCTGGAATGTGTTCAGAAACTTCTTCGGTTTCTTTTCACTTCTTGAGGTATCCAGTATAATTTTCCTGCATTATTGCCAGAGATTCTTACGTTCTTACTTTCAGTTATCCAGAAAGGAATTCTTACAGAGATTCCTGCAAAAGTTAACCCGGGAGCGGTCGCGTCGTGTACTGAGTACACGCACCATGAAAAATGCACGCATGTGATACACAGTGTGAGCGCGGCGTCCCTGCAGGTAGTCAAAGACGCGACTGCTCGAGGGTTAATACAGAGATCCCTTCGGGATTTCTCCATGTATTTCTACAGACATATGTCAGGTATTTCTTCTGTAGGTATCAGAAGGCCGGCTCCAGAGGCACGTTATCCTCCATTTGGGACATTTGTGCCATCGCCAAAATAATGGCCTATTTCATCATCATTGAGCATTTGATGAATCCAATTGGATATCAATGGAGATATACCGTGACTCCGTGCGGCTTCCAATATGGCATCTAAAGGCTTATTGTCAAAGGCACCCTCGATATCTAAGAAAACACCCAAACAAGATTGCTTTTGAGCGAATGCTTTCTCGATATCGTAAACAACTTTGTGTAAAAGAGTCACAGTGGACTTACCAGATTGGTAAGCATGTTGGTTCACATGAAGAGGCACGTTGGCCAGATGAACATCACGGATGTGATGATCCACAATGCGTTCTAAGCATTTCAGAAGAAAAGAGGTCAAACTGATAGGACTGAAATTCTTTGCTTCTTCATACGACGCACGATCCACTATCGAAATAAACTTCACAGTAATATCCCTCCAGGATTTGGGAATATACCCTGTAGCAAAACTGCAAACAAGTATTTTTGCCTTTCTCGTACACTAAGTGTACCGGAAAGGCTATATGTTCACTCCAAAAATGACTTTTTGATAGAAGGCCCGGAGGGTCAAGTCACATATACCAATCAACTCAGCTCGACGAATTGAGGTGATGTCTGTATGTGTGTATGTGTGTGTGTGTATGTGTGTGTGTGTGTGTGTGTGTGTGTGGACAAAAAAACTCACATCACTTTTTGGCAGTAAACCTCAACCGATTTTAATGACCGACGGTTCATTCGACGGGGAATCTGGTCCCATTGTTTTCTATTGAAAATGGTTCGGATCGGTCTAGCCGTTCCGGAGATATGGCCATTTAGGTGTTCCGGAACGGTACCCCAGTAAGCGGCCAGATATGAAAATGCAACAAACCCATGCATGCGACACATCAAACCACGGCATTTTCGATAACCTGATGAGCGGTAAGCAGGAAAATTGTCTCTGATCATTTCTGAACCGGTAATGTTCCGGAACCGGTTCCGGACATCCCGCCGGAAGTGGCCAAATATAAAAGTGAAAAAAAACACATGCATGCGACACATCAAACCGCGGCATTTTCGATAACCTGATGAGCGGTAAGCAGGAAAATTGTCTCTGATCGTATCTGAACCGGTAATGTTCCGGAACCGGTTCCGGACATTCCGCCGGAAGTGGCCAGATAAAAAAGTGAAACAAACCCATGCATGTGACACATCAAACCACGGCATTTTCAATAATCTGATGAGCGGTAAGCAGGAAAATAGTCTCAGACCATATCTGAACCGGTATTGTTCCGGAACCGGTTCTGGGTGTCCCGCCGGAAGTGGCCAAATATAAAAGTGGAACAAACCCATGCATGCGACACATCAAAACACGGAATTTTCGTTAATCTGATGACCGGTAAGCAGGAAAATTGTCTCAGACCATACCTCATCCCGTATGTTCCGGAACCGGTTCCGGACATCACGCCGGAAGTGGCCAAATATAAAAGTGAAACAAACCCATGCATGCGACACATCAAACCACGGCATTCTCGATAATCTGATGAGCGGTAAGCAGCAAAACAGTTTCAGACCATATCTGAACCGGTAGTGTTCCGGAACCGGTTCTGGGTGTCCCGTCGGAAGTGGCCAAATATAAAAATGAACCAAACTCATGCATGCGACACATCAAACTACGAAATTTTCGATAACCTGATGAACGTTTAGTAGGTTAATAGTCTCAGACCATATCTGAACCGCTAGAGTCCCGCCGGAAGTGGCCAAATATACAAGCGAATCAAACCCATGCATGCGACACATCAAACCACGGCATTTTCAATAATCTGATGAGCGGTAAGCAGGAAAATAATCTCAGACCATATCTGAACCGATAGTGTTCCGGAACTGGTTCTGGGTGTCCCGCCGGAAGAGGCCAAATATAAAAGAGTACCGTGCATACGACACATCGAACCACGGAATTTTCGAAAATCTGATGAGCGGTAAGCAGGAAAATAATTTCAGACCATATCTGAACCGGTAGGGTTCCGGAACCGGTTCTGGGTATCCCGCCGGAAGAGGCCAAATATAAAAGTGATTC
The DNA here is from genome assembly GCF_035046485.1 of Aedes albopictus. Taxonomy (NCBI): domain Eukaryota; kingdom Metazoa; phylum Arthropoda; class Insecta; order Diptera; family Culicidae; genus Aedes; species Aedes albopictus. Next base: position 476,297,127 of record NC_085137.1, on the reverse strand, counting down.
AAACTCATGCATGCGACACATCAAACCACGACATTTTCGATAACCTGAACAATTAGCAGGAAAATAGTCTCAGACCATATCTGAACCGGTAATGTTCCGGAATCGGATCCAACTATCCTGCCGAAATGGTCAAATCTTAAAGTGAACCAAACCCATACATGGGTCACATCAAAGAGCGGCTTTTTCGATTACCTAATGAACGGCCAGCAAATATTTCGGAATCGGTTTTGAGTGGCCGGAAGTGAAAAGTGATCCAAATCGAGGCATGTGACACATCAAATCGTAGCTTTTGCGATAACCTGATGAACGGTTAGCAAGAAAGTAGCCTTAGATCGCATTAGAAACAACTGGTAGTGTTCCAAAACCGGTTCCGAGTGTCCCGCCGGAATTGTCATACCATGCATGCGACACATCATTTTGCAGCGTTTTTGGTAACCCGATGAACTGAACAGTTAACAAGAAAATAGTGTCAGACCATATTTGGTACAACCGGTAGTTACCCGGAACCGGATCCGGGTAGTAAAATGTAAATTTTAACCTAACTCATGGATGTGGTACCGTCAGTGGGGGTGTCATTGGACCTAAATTGCATAGTCCTTCCTTTTATAAGTCGTTACAAAAATATTTTAACTCTAAATTAACATTAAATTTCGTATACTCGTTCATTTAGGTATAACTCAGGACTAGTGTAGATATAAATGCTCTAAAATGTATTTTGACGATGTTGTAGCCTAATTAAAATTGGCCCAACTTAACCCCTTCTAGGGGGTGACATTGATCTAATAAACATTAAAAATCAAACAAAATTGTTCAATTTCACAAAATATTGATGGCCAATCAAAAATATTGAATATATTGATACTTACGCACAACTGATTAGTGTTAAATCCGTTTAAAATAGCTTCACAGACAAATAAACGTAAAAATTGAACAACATTGATTGTCATCCATCAACGATGCTGCGCCGCTATTTTTCAGCTATGACTCAAATTGAACGTACATGACATTATTGTTTACGAAATATGAGTGTCGAATAAAAAAAACGTATTAGATATTGAACATCGAAAATCCCTCACAGTAAATTTCTGGCTACGTCATAGTATCAAAAAAAAAGTCAGTTTCGTTCATTTAATTCATATTTTTTTTCCTAAAACATTTCATTGGGCCACAGATGTTTTGGTGGGGGCCGCCACCTCAAAAAGGTTGGGAACCAATGTCTTATATTGTCTGAATATCGGATGTCATGCTATAGCATTTTATAAAATGTATCCATATTGAGTAGATTAAGCAGTTTTCATTTTGTATTTATGTCAATGTCATCTACATGTCGCTTAAGTTTTGTCGAAAGGATATTTTAAAGCACGAGAAAGGCACCATCACCGCTAGGTGGATTAATTCGGGTTTTTTCAAAACATGTTTGAAAATCCCTTCTGAATCAAAATAGGATAAATCCCATCTGCCCCAGGAGATTTGAAAGGAGCAAAGCTATTAAGTGTCCACTCAATTGATTCTATAGTTGCTGTGGTAGAGTATCAATTAATATTCGTTTCCCTTCGTGTGCTTCGGGCGCACCCGATAGATGTTGGTCGGTGTGATTTGTGGCGCATGCGATCAGTCTATCTCCGGCCATACGAACGTACAGTTCAGTCCGCCTCGCAGCGCGCGTGATATTGTACTTGATCCTCCAGGATCGTTACCACAAGATGGCGACGAGGATGTAGAATCCTGCGATAATATTTTCTTGTGTATAAATTGTGTGATAACAAAAAAAAATCATTCGAAATAAGGAAAACACAAGATTTAGTAGAAAAAAAAACTTGTGTGAAGCTATGCTGAGCGTGGGAGACGGGAGGAAAAGTGAACGATGTGATGCGCTGAAGTGATTAATTGATGAAATTATTATTCGAAAGAAATTTTTGAAGAATTGTGTTGTCGAAAATATGGAATACGGCTAACAGCCGGTGCAAATCAGTGCCCAATCAATGTGAAAGAAATGAGTTTTGCAGCGCAATAGGTTCCGCTTCTTTTGTCATTGTTTCTGTTGCTGCTAGAGGTGAAAGCGGCATCCAAGGTCACGCTTGTGAATAGGCGCGGGGGGAATCATGTCGTTCGGTTTTATTGTTGTGGCCTTGAGGGAGTGCAAAAAGAGAAAAGTGTTTTATGCTTGGTGCGTGAATGATATGCGCAAGCGTGTCAACTACGATCATTTGCTGCTTATTCTGATGGTGCGATGATTAATGTTGCCGCGAATGGAACTAGATTGCTTTCGCTTTTGATACAGTGTGTTAAATATCAATCATAGTTATGTAATTTAAACATTCCAGTAAATCGCGAAGAATAAAGGTAAGTCTTTCTGAAAGCATTGTTTTCGAGCCAGAGCAGCTATCACATGTTCCATTATTTTGTAAATAAATACACGGCTATCACAATCTGTCAGTTGTCATATATAAACAATTATTGACAGTTGACTAAAGAGAGCAAAATAAATTGTTGTACTCTATAATACACTCAAACAATTTTGTCTTTTGTTAATTTGTAACATAACGGAGATAAATAGTGAATACTGAACAGCTATAACGATATGATTTTTGGCCACCCATGATTCTAACAAAAATGATGCATTTTCCAGTTAGGCTAGTGAGTAGGGCTTTGGGTCGTCAAGTCGGAGGCGGTACGATTGGTTCCCGTTCTAGTTGGGACTTTTCGACTTGCTAGACACAGTGTATCTTTGTGTTCGTTACACCTATTTATTCATGGAATTGAGCTCTTTTCACGCAGTCACACGAACACTAACGCGAATATACTGCTTGAAAAAGTGCTCGTTTGGTTTAGCTGAGAACAATTGATTTTTGTTTACTGTTTTCCACCAGCAATTCAGGTGGTAATCGTGTTAATGTATCTATGTATCTATATATTTAAAAATGAGTTTGAATTCGCTTTGAGGCAACAAAACTCACGAACGGATGAACCGATCAGAATGACTCTGGCACGGTTCGATTCATATTCATGGTGGCTGTGTTTATATGTAGAAAAAGTTACGAAAAACAACTAGAAAAGTAAGAAAATTGATAAAGTACAGATTTTCGTGAGCTAGGAAGGAAACCAACACGATTGAAATGAAACCAATCTAGAGTGCGGTGACGTTATGACCTCAACAGTTGTCAAACCACCACAACTTGACAAGACAAAGTTTGCCGGGACAGCTAGTGTACTATACATGCAACACTACTAAAGGCAGACACCACTAGATAAGATTTAAGAAAGTGTTTAATGAATACAAATTTGAGTAGATGCATACTCGATCCCAGTGGTAATGTAGAGTCTGAAAGAAAAAGAAAGTGTAAATGATGCAGCGACATGGAACATAAATTAAAGCCGCACTTTTAATGGAGCACATGTGTATATCACAGAGGAACTTCCAAAATACAGATTCCGCTTTTAGACAATGAACTAAAATCGTACGAGTAATTGATGAAACGATAAGGAAGTGTATCTGAATGGAAAAAAAGTAACTATAGAATGTTGCGAAAATGATCACTCTTAAGTGATGCGAGAAAGTAGTCTTATGAGTAATCGATCTGAATAAAACGATAATATGTCTCACAAGTCACAAGTTGTCGCTCTTTGATGATGCGAAAATGTAGCCTCATGCGTTTTTGCTTTTAAATATTGTGAGAATGTACCTTATGACTTGTTGCTCTTAAATGTTATGAGCAGGTACCTTATGGATTGTCGCTCTTGGATGATGCGAGGATGTTCACTGTTAAATGATTCGAGAAAGTTGTCTCATATGCAATCGCTCTTGAATGTTGCGACAATGTAACTCATGGGTTGTCGCTCTTGGATGATGCGAGAATGTAGTCTCATGAGCAATCGCTCTTAAATGTTGCGAGAATGTATCTCATAAACTGTCGCTCTTGGATGATGCGAGGATTTTCTCTTAAATGATGTGAGAAGGTGGTCTTATAAGTTATCGCTCTTAAGGACAAGGTATTTGGAGTACATAGCTAAAAATTTCTAGAGCACCGTTTTTTAGAACCGTTGAACGGATTTGGATAAAAATGCATCACGCTAATTGTTCAGTGGTTGTCAACAGCGTGATGCATTTTAATCCAAATCCGTTCAACGGTTCTAAAAAACGGTGCTCTAGAAATTTTGAGCAATGTACTCCAAATACCTTGTTCTTAAATGCTGCGAGAATGTAACTCATTGACTGTCGCTCTTGGATGATGCGAGAATGTAGTCTCATGAGTTATCGCTCTTAAATGTTGCGAAAATGTATCTCATGAACTGTCGCTCTTGGATGATGCGAGGATGTTCTCTTAAATGATGCGAGAAGGTGGTCTTATGAGATATCGCTCTTAAATGCTGCGAGAATGTTACTCATGAATTGTCGCTCTTGGATGATACGAGAATGTAGACTCATGAGATGTCGCTCTTAAATGTTGCGAGAATATAACTAAAGAATTTTCGCTCTTGTATGATGCGAGAAGGTGGTCTCATGAGTTATCGTACTCAATGCTGCGAGAATGTAACGCATTAACGGGAATTATATGGGACACATTCCGTAAATTATAGCTCTTGAATGACACAACAATGTTCGCTCTGAAATGATGCGAGGGTGTGTTCTCTTGAAATATTGTTCTTGAGATATGACAAATTCATTTGATGATAATTTCAATTTTCTGAGCGATTGCTTCTAAATGATGCAACAATGAGATATTGGATAAATGGGCGATTATGTCGTTTGGGACATGATGTACTTTTCTTCAATGGGAATGGTTCCTAAACGGAACTTGGATTATGGAAAATGTGAAAACTTTGTTTGTGTTGTAGTATTAGATACGTTTTGTAGTCAAAAATGGACTACATATTTAAATATGATAATCAAGCGAAGTAAAATTATTGATTGATATCTCACATAGACGTAAAACGTATGTTGTAGATGGATACCGTGAAATAGTTTGAGTATGTTGTAGGAATTATGCGACCATTGTTAAATCATACATTGTGAAGGCATTCTGTTTATAACTGCTTTTTACAACACTGATTTATTCTTAAAAAAAAAACTTGTTCAGTAGCAGTGGGGTTGCGGCAGGTGTGGCGAAAAACTTCGGCATCACGAGGAACAAAAAAAAAACACCTCTGTTTATAGATTGTGTAACCCAATAAAGAAAACAAACATATGAAAGAATCAAAGTACGGATAAAACATATCTTTGACCATTAGACTGATTTTCAAAGATAAATCACTGCGTTATTCCTCAAGACTAAGATATGGTTGCTATGTCAAAAAGTACACTGTTTGCCAAATCTGGTCGTTTTGTTATGATCTGTCATAATTACTGAGCATTCATGAAGGGAACTTAGAAGACGGTTTTTTTATTTATTTAATAACAGGCTTGTTTAAACCTAGTCGTGCAATGAGATCATTGTAACCCAAACAGACACCATGAGTGTGCGCCACGTCCGCGTGGTGAGCTTCAGCTAATGCATGGAGAAGGTTAATCGGAAATAGGAATACAGTATTGCCAGCGAATCATTGTTGTACACTCCACACTATGAAAGTTTGTCTGAGTAAATAGTTCAAAGGGAGAAGGAGAGAGTTTATAGCATATTTAGTGAAGAGCGTGAAGCATTGATCAAAACGCAATTGTAAGAAGTGGTATTGATAAACAAAAACATATATTAGTAAAAGGTGTGATTTTTCATCCATTGAGATACGACTATTTTCGTAGGCTTTCTCGTTAAGAATACATGCATCAAACTCCTGTTCTATTGGCTATGTAACGTATCCCATTCGAAATAAAAGTAATCGTAGCTTGGACTCCATGAAAAAAAAACCTTGTGTCTAATCCAATTTTACTCGGAGTGGTCGTTTAGTATGTAGCATAGCATTACCATGAACTAAAAGGCAATACTGAGTGGAATATCAAGAGTGAGCGTATTCTCGATAGTACTAACAAATTTAAATTGCAGTGCCAGGTTGTCAAGTAATATAGAATGGCTGTGATAGCCGTGGATCAGAAGGCCTTATTCTTTCAAGGGATGCTAAGTATGTTAATCGTTGATGCTGGCAATAAACCCATCAAGAAATGTTTGGACGAGTAAGCTGAAAAAAAAAATTACGTAGCAAAGTGCAGTTGTTACAGTCTATTCTTTCTCGTTATGACATGATTTTAGTATGAAACTGCCAATTTTGAAAATGAGCTTCTTGTTTCTCATCATGATGCAACTTAAACAGCATCGACCCGTATTGAGGAAGTATGTTTTAATCTTTGAATAGTGCACAATATTTTAAATTGTGCAAGCAAAACAATAATCTATCATCAACAAGGGGTGCTACATTATTACGACAATTGTTGGATGTAAAAAAAAATAGAATAAATAATTTAATGTAATGTATAAAAAAAAAGTAAGCTCCGGAAAAATGGTCAAAAATCTGTTTGAGAGTGGATGGTGTGCGTAAACAATTGCAAAGTATTGACTAACCGATGAAGAACGTAAAAATATTTTATGATGTCGAATATCATTGTTAAACCTCTCGACAAATATAGTAAACTACTAGTTTTTTTGTAGATCACATTTTACGTAGTAACATGATGTATGCATGGCATGTTACATTAGGGGAAAAATATATATGTTCAAAACAATTGGTATTTAAACGCCTTATTGAAACACCAGTTGATCAGAAATAGGTAAGGAAAAATGTGGTATCATTGGGTTTGTAATATCTAAACTTCAACTGTGGTATTGTACTGTATGTCAGATACAGTAGTTTCTTTAAACTAAACATAACCCAAAGTGATTGAATGAATTACAGTATTTGTATAGCTGATATAATGCCAACATTTTAAATGACAAGTGTTTCTTTCACATGTCATTTAAATATGCGCTTCGTGTCATAACTATGAACATACCAAATTCTTGGTTATCATTGTCATTACAGTTTCATCAGCACTATAAAATAGAATTATCAAAAGCTCTAAAACTTTGTCGCGTTGGATGAGAGTTTATGTCATATAAATCATTGATTCTGTTCAGAAGAGAGTGAATTGCGCAGTGTTAACTTATAAACTGTTAACCTTCCGTAACTCGCGCGGTTGACTACCTGCGTCAGCACCACACTAATGCTGAGTACAAAAAGCGAGATTTTTTCAACGTGTTGTACAAAATACAACAGCGCGATCGCTCGAGGGCTAATTTAGATTCGGTGAACTTGATTTCTAACTAATTTTAAAAAAAGAAAGGATATAATTGTGTGTTTATGCTCTTCCATGAAAGAAATAACGCATTTATATAATCGGTATTTATAACGTTCAAATTCTGTAAATAGTGGAGAGTTCGAAGTAGTTCAGATGAGTATGTATTAAATGCTTTATTTTTGCTGATTCTCAATCAAAACAAAAACAATGAGTCATACCTATATTGACTATCAGTAGACACTGTGAAGTAAAAAAAAATGAAAGAAAACATCCTTTTTATAGGAAAAAGAGGATGTGGTAGAGTATCAATTAATATTCGTTTCCCTTCGTGTGCTTCGGGCGCACCCGATAGATGTTGGTCGGTGTGATTTGTGGCGCATGCGATCAGTCTATCTCCGGCCATACGAACGTACAGTTCAGTCCGCCTCGCAGCGCGCGTGATATTGTACTTGATCCTCCAGGATCGTTACCACAGTTGCAATACTTCGAGCCGAAGCCATGGAATCGTAACTACAAGAAAAGACATCA